>NW_007232549.1:56052-86156 GCF_000164805.1 Carlito syrichta
CTCAAAAAAAAAAAAAAAAAAAATATATATATATATATATATATATATGAATGATCTGAAAAGGTAGTAAAGAAGCAATTACAAAAATGCACTGGTAAGCAATCAGCAATATTCTTGAAGTCAGTGGAAAAATAGAAAGCCTCAGTAAAGGTATAAAAAGATACAAAGAGATGCCAAGTGGACATTTTAGAACTAAAGAGCACAATAAACAAAAGAAGAAGAGGAAGGAGGGAGAAGAGGACAGGGGGAGAAGGAAAATTTAAAAACTCACATAAATAACAGCAGCAACAAAAAACTTCCCTGGATTAACTGAATAGCATCATGTATCTAACAGAAAAGAGGTACTTGGTTAATCAACGACCAGAGCATCAAGGACCTTTGACACAATAAGATAAAGTCTGACATTTGTATCACTGAACACTTGGAAAGAGAGGAGAAAGAGTGCTTAAAATATTTAAAGCAATAAATAATGACTGAAAAATTTCTAAATCTGACCTGCACTTACATAACCAAAGAACTCTGGGAATCCCAAATAGGACAAACTAAAAGAAATCCACATCCAGACACATAATAATCAAGTTGCTAAAAACTAAAGACAACCAAAATGTCTAAAAGCAATCAGAGAAAACTGACAAGCTACCTACAGGGAACAATAATCCAAATAAACTGTGGATTTCTCATCAGAGACCATGGAGACCAGAAGGAAGTGGAGCATTTTTAAAGAGCTAGAAAAAATAAGACTTGGCAACTAAACTTTTATGTCCAGGAAAAATATCTTTCAGAAATAAAGACATTCTCAGATGAAAGAAAACTAAGAACATTCATTGTCAGCATATCTGCTCTAAAAGATTTGTTAATAATGTTCTTCAGACAGAAGGGAAATGAGGACAGAAGGAGACTTGGAACATTGAGAATAAAGAAAGAGCAACTGAAAAAGTAATATCTGGGTAAGTGTAAGAAATTATTCTTTTCCTCTGGAGTTTTTCAAACTCTGTTTGACAGTTGAAGACAAAAAGTATAATATTATCTGATCATTTTTAAATGTATTCTGAAATAATATAATACTTAAGGTAACTATAAAATACAAGGGAGAGGTAAAGGGATGTGAATAGTTATAAATTTCTAAATTTTATTTAAAGTGATAAAATATTGATTAAAAGCATACTATAGAAAGTTAAGTGTACATATTATAATTCCTAGAACAAAGACTGAAAAACTATGACCCACGGGCCAAATCTGGCCCATTGTCTATTTTTTTGTAAGTAAAGTATATTGGAAGACAACTACGATCATTAATTTAAATATTATGTATGGCTGCTTTCATGCTATAATGGTGTAGTTTAGTAATTTGTAAAAGAGACCACATGGTATGCAAAGCCTAAAATATTTACTATCTGGTCATTTCCAGAAAAAGCATACTAACCCATGCCCTAGAACAAATACTTTTAAAAAGTTATACTAAGAGATGTATTAAAATTCGCTATAGATAAATTAAAATAGGATACTAAAAACTGTACAAATAAATCAGTAAAAGGCAGGAAAGGAAAAATGAAAACTGAAAAAATAGAACAAACATAAACAATTAAAAGATAGACATACAACCTATCAGTAATTACATTAAATATAAGTGGTACAAACACACTAATTAACAGATATTAGCTAAATAAATTAGAAGAAAACAATACAGCTTCAAAGAGAAACTCACTTCAAATATAACAATATATATTAGTTGAAAAGAAATGATTGAAAAAAGATATATTTGAGGTCAGGCTCAGTGGCTCCGGCATGTAATCCTAGCACTTGAAAGGCTGAGCCAGGAGGATTGCTTGAGTCCAGGAGTTTGAGACCAATCTAGGCAACATAGTGAGACCTTGTCTCCACAAAAAACATCAAAAAATTAGCGAGGCATGGTGGTGTGCATCTGCAGTCCCAGCTACTCAGGAGGCTAAGGCATGAGGATCACCTGAGCCGGAGTTCAAGACTGTGGTGAGTCATGATCATGCCACTGCAGTTTGGGTAACAGTGAGACCTCTATTAAAAATACTAATAATAAAAATTAAAATTAAAAATATATGTATATAAAAGAAAGCTGAATTGGTTATATTAATATTAGACAAAGCATAAAATTAACAGTGATAAAAAGAAATATTTCATAATAATTAGATGGTCAATTTACCAAAAAGATGTACTAATGCTGAATGTGTATGCAACTAACAACAGAGCTTCAACTTACATTAAGCAAAAATTGGCAGGTCCGAATAGAGAAATCCAAAATTATAGTTGGAGACTTCAACATTGCTCATTCAGTAATAAACAGAACAAGCAGGCAGAAAATCAGCAAGGAACATTCATTATGATAAACCATATAAAGTGTAGTCAAACAAATAAACCTTAACAATTTTAAAAGTATTGAAAGAATATAACATTGTGCTCTAACCATAACAGAATTAAACTAGAAATCAATAATAACAAAAAGGTAACCGAAAAATCCCTAAAGGCTTGGAAACTAAAAACTATCAGAGGAAGTCTCAGAAAAAACAGTAATATTCAAAACAAAATCATAGAGAAAATCAACAGAAGCTACTTTTTTGAAAAGATTAATAAAAATGAT
Organism: Carlito syrichta; assembly: GCF_000164805.1. Classification (NCBI taxonomy): domain Eukaryota; kingdom Metazoa; phylum Chordata; class Mammalia; order Primates; family Tarsiidae; genus Carlito; species Carlito syrichta. The sequence goes on from NW_007232549.1 coordinate 58,664, forward strand.
AAAACTCTAGCAAGACTCACAAAGAAAAATATAGAGAAGACATGTTATCAATATCAGAAATAAAAAGGGTCAATACAGACCCTTCAAATCTTAAAAGGATACTAAGACAACACTGTAACAGCATGATCACACATTCAACAACTTCCATAGACTAGTAAAATTGCTTAAAAACCACAAATTACCAAAATTCGCCCGAGTGAAACAGATGGACTAAATAGTCATGTACTATTAAATTAACCAAATTCATAGTTTAAAACCTCCTATAAAAAGAAAATTCAGGCCCAGGAACGGTCTCTTGGAAATTTTAGAAGACATTTAAAGAAGACACAACACCAATTCTACACAATCTCTTAAAGAAAATAAAAGAAGGGGGAATCCTTCACAACTCTTTTTGAGACCAGCATTACCCTAATACCAAAACCAGATGAAGATGGTATTTAAAAAGAAAACGACTAATCAACAATCCTCTTGAACATAAACACATAAATCGTCATCAAAATACTAGCAAGTCAAATCCAGGAATAATTTTTTTTTTAAATACAGTCTTGGCGGGATCTCAAAAAATGCACTGTAACCAAGTGAAGTTTATCTCATAAATGCAAAACTTGTTCAATATTCAGCAGTAAATAAATATAATCATGTTAGCAGTCTAAATTTTAAAAATGGTTACGTCAGTTGAAGCAAAAAAGGCATGTGATAAAACTCAATATCCATTCATGATACAAACTCAGCAAACCAGAAATAAAAGGAAACTTTCTCAACCTGAGGAAAGACATCTAATCACAGAAACCCACAGTTAACATCAAAGTTAACAATGAAAACTGAATGCTTTCTCCCTAAGATCAGGAGCAAGACAAAGATCTCCATCCTGGATACTGTTTAACATCATACTGAAAATACTAGCCAGTGCAATGAGACAGTAAAAAAGATAAATAAAAGGCAAATATATGGGAAAGAATGAAAGAAACTTAAACCAACTAAAATAATTTTCTACATGGAAAAAAAGAAAAAAACCTCTAGATCTAATAAGAGAGTTTATCAAGGTCATAGGATATAAAACCAATATTTAAAAATCAACCAGATTCCTATTTGCTACCAATAAATAATTGAAAACTAAATTTGTTTGAACTTTGTAATAGCTCCTTACAAAAATGAAATACTCAGATATAAACCTAATATGCTATCTACTGTAGTAGACGTCAGCAAACTATCTACAAAGGCCAGAGAGTAAACATTTTAGGCTTTGTGAGCTACTATAATCTCTATTACATATTCTTCTTCATTTTGCTTTGTTTTGGTTTTGCTTTACAATCTTTTAAAAACATAAAAATTCTTCTTAGCTTTGTAGTCTCACAAATAGACAGACCAAATGTGGTTTATGAGTTATAGCTTTCACATCCCTAATCTATAAGATCTGTATGAGCCGGACTCGGTGGCTCAGCCTGTAATCTCACACCTTTGGGAGGCTGAGGTGAGTGGATTGCCTGAGCCCATGGGTTCGAGACCCGCCTGGACAACTTGGCGAGACCTCATCTCTACAATAAATCAAAAATCAGCCGGGCGTGGTAGCGCGCGCCTGTAATTCCGGCTACTGGGAAGGCTGAGGAGGAAGGATCGCCGGAGCCCAGTGGGTAGAGGCTGTGGTGGCTGGGAGCAGTCACTGCACTCCAGTCTGGGTGACGGAGTGAAACTCCAACTCAAAAAAAAAAAAAAAATCTGTATGCTAACAATTTAAAAATTATAATGAAAAGAATCAAAACAGATCCACATAAATGAGGAGACATACTGTGTTCATGGTTTGGAAGATTCATATATTAAAGATGACAATTCTCTCAAAACTGATCTAGATTTAACAGTTTCAATCAAAATCCCAGCATAACTTTTTGTAGATATAGACAAGCTGATTCTAAAGTTTATATGAAAAAGGCAAAGGAATTAGAAAAACTAAAATTGTTTTTTGAAAAAAGTATAAAGTTGGAATAATTATACCACCCAATGTTAAGGCTTATTACAGAAGTACAATAATCAAGATAGTATGATATGAGGAAAGGGATAGGCACTTAAGTCTCCAGGATAGAACAGACCAAAATAGATGCACAAATATGGTCATCTAATTTTAGACAAAGGTGCAAAAACAATTCAATGAAGAGAGGGTAGTCTTTTTGACAGACCATTTTAGAACTATTGGATAATCCATATGCAAATATAAACTTTGACCTAAACCTCATACCTTATACAAAAATTAATTCAAAGAAATTAGCTTAAATATAAAAACCAAACATTATAAAACATGTAAAAGAAACATGGGAGAATATCTTTGTTCCCTAGAACTAGAGAAAGACATACATCAAAAGCACAGTCTGTAAGAGAACAAAATGATATATTGGACTTCATCAAAATTAAAACTTTTGCTCTAATAAGCTTTCTTTGGCATCACTTCACTAAAATAAAGGGATGTTTATAAAGATTTCAATGGATGGATATAAGTGTGCTTCTGGGCATTGTTACATAGTCCTTTGTGTTATCCCTGATATAGAGAGCCAGATATTTTCCTTGGGTTGGATAATGAGTGTAACGATACACCTACTTTAGAACTATTACCAGAAACTGTCTTTTCTTTTGTATAGTCTGTACCCATCCTGTCATTTTCTCAAAAAAGGCAAAAATTAGAAAGACAAGCAGAGAAGAAACACTTATCTAGGAAAATAACTATTACATTTTTACAATAAAATTTGAATGTATACTTCCTTTCTGAAAATCTTTCTCTCTCGTGTTGAAAGTAAATTTAAAATGCTACAGCTGCCTTTCTTTATCAATGTGTTTCATTTGAAAAGACTTTTCTAAACCTTAGCCGTTGGGCTTTCTCTCATTCAGGATAGGCATTATATATAACAAATTTCCTTGGTATCTTTCCAAATAAGAGGTAGAAGGCTTAGGTTTTATGGTAAACTGGGAAAAACATCTATGCTTTAGTGTATTCTCTTCCAGGTGGCAAAAGACTTGAAAAGGTGATACATGCCTTACAGGTGACCCTTCCCTCATTTGTGAGCTCAGCATATTTTTACTATGTCAAGTACATTAAACTTCAAAGTTTCAATATACTTATTAAATATTCAATTTGTACAATTCATAGTTTTGTAGCTATCACAGGATCTGAATCCACTCACTGGCACAGCTGCCCCTGCCATGGGCTCTGAACATGAATGAACAGGAAATAAAAGGTGAGGAGGAAAGTTCTGGTAGATGGGCAAGTGAGAGATGGAAAGATGGGAGGACAAGTGGTGGCTAGAAAAAGAAGAGACTCTTAAACCCATGTGTATTGTAATTGAACAGTTCTGGAAGTTTCATGCCTATAAAAGCCGTAGGGACGTCTACTCTAGAGCAAAGTTTTGTAGCAGTGGTCATGGGGAGATACACAACGATGAATGTTGTTGCCTTGTAATTAACTTTTTATGAGCTCACTCTGGTTGCTAGGTGTGTGTGAAACATTCTTTCCTTGGGTCAGAGATTTTATTACCTTTCCAATGACCAGGATTTCACTGTTATAACTGATGAAAAACATTTGTGTGGTATTCAAAGGCTGACTGAATAACCAACTCACAATAGTAAGCCACATTTATGGGGGAAAATTGGAGCCGTCACTCCAGTCCGATAGCCCAAACCAGAGGACAAAAGTGACAGGGTAAAAATACCAGTCCTACAGAGGCCAACTCAAGAACCCCAGCCACAAAAGCCAAAACATCCAAGAGACAGAACCTATCCTGAGATAAACTTTGCTCATGTGCTCACTGGGGCCTTCAGTAGTAAGTGACACATAAGTGCTCTGGGTACTGGGAGAGCCAAAGAATTTGATTTGGCCTAGCTTAGGGTGTTGTGGTTAATCTTGTTTCATCTTTCCCTTGAGCCAGTAACTGCAGTTCAAAGATGGAATTAATTGGATTTTAAGTTGAAACCAAAAGATCTAGATGAGCTCTCCATACTAGCAAAAGAAGCCATGAAGATGTAAGAGGGAAAGATAAAGTTAAAGGTGGCAGGAAGAAAAAAAGTAAGCTAATTGCTTATTTGGCTTTTAGTTAATGTTAAAACTTTTGACATCTCATTACTATGGTCAAGACAGGACTAAATGAATCTTGCTCTCTTGTGACTTTCCATAGATTTGTAGACCATCCAAACTGGAAGGACCTTAGCAATTGAGGGGTTTTTTTTTTGTTTAGTCGGGTTTTTTTGGTTTTTGTTTTTTGCTTTTTGCTTTGCTTTTATTTGCTAGTTTTAAGTAAATTGTATTGTGTGTACTTGTACTTTACAACATAATGCTATGGGATACATATAGATAGCAAAATAGCAAATCTACATGACTCATAGGACACCACTAAGTGAACGTATCTTCACATTATGATATTTCAAAGGGAAAAGAGACAGAGAAATGCACAGAAAGCTTATTTAACAAAATAATTGGTCTGGGCTCGGTGGATCAGCCTATAATCCCAGAACTTTGGGAGGCTGAGATGAGTAGATTGCCTGAGCCTGCAGGTTCAAGACCAGCCTGGACAACTTGGCAAGATCTCGTCTCTATAATAAATAAAAAATTAGCTGGGCGTGGTAGCGTGTGCCTGTAGTTCTGGCTACTTGGAAGACTGAGGCGGAAGGATCGCAGGAGCCCAGCAGGTCGACGCTGTGGTAGCCATGAGCGTGCCACTGCACTCCAACCTGTGTGACAGAGTGAGACTCCAACTCAAAAAAACAAAAACAAAATAATTGAGTGGTTTTAAACCTTATTTTTCAGCAGCAGCAACAACTTTTGTTCAAATGAAATCTTAAAGAAACACAATATACAAACACAGATAAAAATACAACTATTATCTAGGAGGAAATGTGAGTTTCCTAAACAAGAGAGTTAGTGATAGAACCTCTCTCTCTCTGTCAAGTTCTTTCCACCACATCATACCACCTTCTGATGGAGACCTAATTAATTTTCCTGAATTCACGTCTCATCTCACCAGTAAGATCAGACATATGATCACAAACAAATTTCAAAACCTCATATACTACTTTTTTAGGCAGAAACTGACATAAACACCAAGACTCAATAAGTACTATAGACAAGCCCTGGGGATTTTTCAGTAGCACATATAGCAACCTTGCAGCTTATGAGGAAGTTCTATGATGTGAGTGGAGGCATTTTATGCCTCTATCAGAGCCTTACTCTTCTGGAGTCGGTAGATATGCTCCTTCACTATGTAAGCAGCATATTCTGAACAATCCACAAACTCCAGCCATGCCAAATAAGGGTTGCCTGCAGGGAGAGGGTCTATAGTCATGTTAGAGTTATTCCAAGTGGTCCATTCATAGAGGTACCAGCCCAGAATGCACAGACATATTTCAATATAAAGAAAAAAACACTTACTTTGTGTGTGAAGCTAGCACAAACACAAAACTAGAGAATGGGCAAGGATTAGCAAGCCAAGAGGTCCAAGCGGGTCGTAACGTTAATGCTGCTGAGAATGAGCAATTAGTTCATTAAATACTGATGTATGCTAATATTGTCGCTGTTGTTAATTATATAAATGAGTTGGAAAAGAGAAATCAATTGGCTTGCTAGCTCCTCTTCCTCTCCCTCTACTGTTGTATAACATAATTAGACTGGATGGAGACTCATGAGATGGATGTAGACCTCAGTTCAGTTCAATCAACATTTATAGTATGTCAGGCACTTTGCTAACTGCTAGGGTACAGATTTCCTTGACTTCAAGAAACAAATAGAAACTCCTTTTCTTCACGTCCTAGGAAAAACGCATCCCTGCCTTTAAGAAGCAAATAGTCTCTTTTTAAAAAGTATCAGGTGATTTTAGTACTAGAGGCTAAGTGCTTAACACAGTGTCTTGTACCAAATAGATGATCAATGAGTATCTGTTGAATGAATAAATGGATGAATGAATGAATGAATGAATGATAGAAGTACTCTTGTAGAGATGTGGAAGTATAGAGGAGAAATAAGTACAGTTTAAAGTAGGAGATGATTGCCAGAAAAATCATTTGATAAGAACTTAATAAATGCAAAATGAATTTATATATTTTACAGAACTTTGCATCTTATAAAATACCTTTCCATGAAACATCTCATTTTTACTCACACCACCCAATAAGAAAGATGGAACACTCCCTCACTTTCCAAATAAGCCAATAGGAAAGTAAGAAACAGGCCAGTCACCCAGCAAGTAAAAGTCAGAGCTGAGACTGGAACCCCTTTCTTTCACCTCTAAAGTCTGTGTATTTTCTAGAAGGCCATGCTGCCTCCAAGAGTTGACAAGTCCCAGATCTCCACTTGAACCCCTGCATTCTAAGTGTACTTCTACTGTAGTAGTACATTTAGTACCTAGGTACCCCAAAGTGTCATTTCAACTTCCAAAATAGGGGACAGAGGACTCTTTTAACATTTCTGGAGCCATCACCTTGACCCTCTTCCCTGGCCCCAGCACATACAGAAACAAATGGCAAAAAGGAAAATAATAATAGCAGAAAAATGATAATATTAATAAAGTAGCAGACCATACACTTTAACAAAATCTCATTAAATAAATGCAAAAATGATCAACAGTCATAAACACGGAAGATATTTTTAGCACAATGTTTGAGGAAACAATAACATCAAATACATACCCCATTTTCAGATACAGCATTATCAATTTCTGAGCTATTGAACTGCTCTTTGCAGTTCTCTGTGAGCTCTGAGTCCCTGAACTTCCTTGCATGTAAATGAGAAATAACACGGGTTGCTAATGAGAACTCTGAACACATAGACAACACCAAAGCTTGGCGCTGCATGAATGAAACGGCTATTTACATTTGTTTAATTATCTGGTTAATTAGGAAGTCATAAAATCAGAATGGACTTGGGAGTTAAAGGGATAGCAGAGAAAACGCAACTGATAATCTTCTGTTCCTTTTCAAATCAAGATTTCCTTGTGTATAATTGTTTCCAGAAGTTAGCTTCCTGTTGCACATCTTGTCAAATCTAAATGAATCTACCTAGCATTCTAAAAGCCTCCAAGACCTCACTTCTTGGGAGGGTGGGGGTGCTAGAAAGAGCACTGGGCCAGAAGTGTGAGGCCAGAGGTCTGACTCCACCTTGGAGAAGTCCCTCCACTTCCTTTGCTCTCTTGCTTCTCCTGTACCATGTCAGTCCTCCCGGCACCCCATCCACCAATCAGAGACAAGGACCATCCAGCCACTCTACCTCCTTAAAACAGCAAAATTCGGCGGGGTTCATGGCTTAGCCTGTCATTCCAGCACTTTGGGAGGCCAAGGCGAGTGGACTGCCTGAACCTGAGGGTTCGAGATCAGCCTGGGCAAGCTGGCGAGAACTCGTCTCTACAATAAATCACAAGTTAGCCGGGTGTGGTAGCGCACACCTGTAGTTCCAGCTACGTGGAAGGCTGAGGCGGAAGGATCGCAGGAGCCCAGCAGGTTGATGCTGGGGTGGCCGTGAGCGTGCCACTGCACTCCAGCCTGGGCAACGGAGTGAGACTCCAACTCAAAAAAGAAAAAAGAAAAAAAAGCAGCCACATTCATCTGCTCCTCTACAGCCCAAATCAGGGCTCACCTCCCACCTGGGCTGTGGCCAACAACTAACCAGCCTCCCTGTCTCCAGCCTCCCCCCGTCCCCCGTATTCCAAGGTAATCTTCTAAGACACAAATTCGATCAAGTCACTCACAGTGGAAACCCTTCACTGTTTCCCATAACCCTAGAGAAACTCTGTAGATAAGAATTAAACGCCCTTCAGCTGGCAGTGTTGATATAGGCAGCATTTACTATATTTCTTTTATTTGGAATGCACTGTAAATAACAAAATGACAGTCAATATTAGCAACAATTTTATATTCTTGAAGTTGAATTGTCTTATACTTAATATGTACAAAGCAGTAGAAAATTTATTTTTTTCTTTAAAAATAATATCATTATTAAATTGATTTCCTTGATTCAAAAATGAAGGAAATGAAATATGAAGAAAAACAGGAAAAACCTTACTCTGCCTATTAGGGAATAGAAAGGCTATTTTGAAACCTAAAATATCACATAATGGTTTTATTATCATGAAAAGAGCATGAACTTGAAGACAGGCCTGAGTTCTGTCCCAATTCTAACACTTCTTAGCTCTTTGACCTTGGGAAAACTAGTTAATTTGAACCTCATTGTCTTCCTTTGTAAATTGGCTATGATAATACCTACCTCACATTGTTACTCAAAAAATAACATTATATAAGGGGAGATAAGCACCTAGCACAGGCGCAAAGGAAAGATCTAAAAAATGGAGTTTATAATATGGGAATTAATGATATTAAATATTATTTCCTGCCATAAAAGCATTGCCTAAATATCACATTGCTCTTTTCTCCAATTGATATTATTTGTGGAAACTATAGAAATAAAATTCAGTTGAATAAAACATCAACAGAGCTCTAGCTTTTTACAACACAAAAATGCATTTTTATTCCAATTTTTTTTTTAAAGCCTATACCCTAGCCAAGCATCCCCATTTCAAGTAATTATAGAAATTTCAGATTTGCTTTTACAAGAGAATTGTTTAGATGGTCCATTAGAGATAATATGATAATGTTGGATCTGTATTTAATATTGCTTGGAATCCGAATGAAGGATATAATTGTGTTGCGTATTAAATTTAATGAAAACCAGATATACTTTCATCCTTAAGTCCTTTACTTCCAATCTTGTTGGGCAAGGAGTAGATGAAACTCTTCTCAAGCTTGCCTTATTCCACTTCGATTAATTCAGCGAGTAAGACAAATTGGGCTGCTTTTTAAACTGTCAGTGGTAGAATGAGGTGTTATTAGCACAATATATGCCAGAAATCATGGAGACAGGGCTGGTAGCCTTCTCAGCCAATCAGAACATGGCACTTATCCAAAAGATTGTGTCGTTTTAAATTAATCAGTCTACACTCCCCCCACACGACCAGGGCCAAATGTGGGTAAAGGCAGGAAAAGGAGTGCGTGTCCAGTTGACTGAATATTGTGTAAATGTGACTGCTGTAATCGAGGTCTGAGCAATGCCTGATGCTACACATCCTTGGGACAGCAGGCAGGAAGGGAGAACTAGGAAACTTAATTACAGCATGTTTAAGCCATTCATGAAATTGCCTGAGGAGGGATACCTAACGGGTGTCAACACAATTATGGATCTTCACACACATTTGAAAATAACGGACTGTGACAAGGACACAATTGCCATGTTGTCGTCTCATCTGCACAGCAATTTGACATACTGGATATCAACACAGAATTGAATTAGATAAAGAGATTGCACGGCAGTTTCCCAGTCTAGCTTTCTATTTCTCTGGCAGCCAAGGGAGACCAAGCTTCAAAGTCATTCTGGCAGTCCAGCCATCTCTCACCCCATCCCTGGCTCTTGTCTCAAACACGGATAGAGCCACAATGGTTTTACACCAGCTCCTTGACTGGCAACACTCAACATACTCAGAAGACATTCACATGCTGAAAATAAGGAAAGGCTTATCTCAAACACTTCTCAGAGCTGGGCTCCCAGGAGTTCCTGATCAGCCCTCTCACCCATTTTTGCTCTCGTAATCCCATAACAAACCCCTTTGCTAGCTATGTGGCCTCGGGCAACTCGCTAAATTGCTCAGATTCACCTTTCCTGAATCTCAGTCTCTCCATCTCTAATTTGAGGTTGAGGAGCAGGTAGGTTGGATCAGAATTACCTGGAAAATTCCTTTAAAATATAGATTTCTAGGTTCCCAGCCTAGGTCTACTAAACTGGAATTCTTGAGGGATGAAAACCAATAATTCATATTTTAACAAGGTCCCCTCAGCTCCTAAAGCAACCGGCTCTGTACCAGTCACCAGACCAGAAAGCAAGAAAGGATTAGATAATCTATAAGGGGTTGTTCTACTTATGAAACTTGGCAGGCTGTCCCTCTGATATAATAATACACATGGATAACTTACCAGATGCCAGTTGACATTGGGCATTTACACATATACTATCTCATTTAATCCTCAAAATTGCCCTTTTGAGGAAGAGTTACAGGTCATCAGTTATCCCTCCCTCAGGTCTCACTTTAAACCTCAGGCTCCATGTCCCTCCCATACAGCTTCATGACTCCTTACTCTCCTTTAATTATTATGGCATCACACTGTTGACTCCTCCATCCTCCCTATTAGACAGTAAGTCCCATGCAGTGAGGGAGCTTGCCTGTCTTGCTTGTGCTTTCTCCAGAGCTGACACATGGTCAGTGCTAAATAAATATTGACTGAATAAACATTCCACAGATGGGAGAACTGAAGCTCAGAAAGGTAATGTAACTCAAGGTCATGGAATTTGAAACTAGGATCGTCTAACTCATTAGCCAATGCTTTTTATATTGTTTACAATATTCTTCTCCAAATGAATGACCTACTTCTTTGAGAGGGAACTTGAACAGATGTCTTTTCTCAGAATTCCAACCATAGACTTCATTATAAGAAGTCTACACACATCCTAAGACAACTAGCTCAATCAGACCTCAGGCAGAAGTTGACCAATGTTATCAAAGAAATCAAGTCTTCAGGGAGGCCCCTCAAATTCAGAGAGACTGGGTTTCTGATTTAGCCTATTAGAGAGTTGTTTTACCTACCACTTACTGAGAATCCACCACTGTACTTAGTGACCGATCTGCAAGTGTTTTGCCTTCTTTTTTCTTTAATAATCACAGCACTCCTGTGAGGTAAAGATGATAATCACCATTTTAAAGATGAGGAAATTGAGGCTTATAGAACTGCCTGCCTAGAGTCTTACAGTCAGTGTACACTTGAGCTAGACCTGGGTTCCCCATTCTTGGCAAAGAAATTAGCAGCATGTGGTCAAGAGTTTTCCTTCCAATTTTACTTAGGCAATAATTATCTAAAGGTGAACAGGATTTTAATTGCATGCTAGGAGATCATGTTGCTTACTTAATGGCCTGATGTTTCACTTGTGATTAGGAATTCCTTGTCACTCCTGATCCCATTAATGTAAGTGTCTCCACCAATATTAACTTTGCTATTGATGTATTCTACTTGCAAGACAGTTTTCTTATCTTTTTCACCTTGTGACTTTTGACTGCATCATGACTTCAAGTCCACTAGAAAATTGCATCAAGACATGATTTCAGCTGTGGGTCCAAGCATGCACGTGAGCCAGCATGAACAACAACAAAAAGACGATAGTATTGTAGAGTTTCATTTCTCCTTTCATGTTGCTTGTATAAAATGATTTTTCTTTTAGTGGTTGAGACACTAACGAAAAAGTCTAGCCCATTGGAAATTAGAAGTCCTAAGTAAGTTATATAGGCCTCTGTTTCTATCCAGCTAGTAATAGATTAAAATATTGTTTTAGCCAAAGGCTACTTGTGTAACAAGAATGGTGTTAGATATTCCTGCAAAACAGAGAGGAAGGGACACTAGCAGAATAATTCATTGCATGGTTTCGAGAATCAGATGACGTAAGTTCAAACCCTAGCCTGAATTCAAACCCCAAGAAGTTGTGTTACTTGGAGATAATTGCTTGACCAATCTGTTAAGGACAATAGTAGCACCATCTCAAATAAAATAAAAGACAAGGATTAAATAAAGTCATACACAGGAAGCACCCCAGAACTGCCTAGCATAGAGTCAGCACCTGTAAAACAGGGTCCTTTATTTTTTTCTTTATAGCACACCCCACAGTCTGTACCATCTTTATTCTTCTACCAGACCTTTCCCTACCCTCTACTCCCACCTGTTGCCTGTGTATCCCTCCTATGGGACTGCCGTCTCCTTCCTCCCTTCCCTTCTACTTCCTCCTGCAACACTCAATCAACAGTCATGCTATGTATGTTCTTTTTAAAATAAAATACAATCTTAGATTTGGGGGCACTAGTGAATGTTTGTTGCATGGACCTATTGCATAGTGGTGCGGATTGGGCTTCAGGTGACCCATTCCTTAAATAGTGAACCGTATCCCTGATACATAATTTCTGATCTCTTGTCCCCCCTCCGCCTTCCCCCTTTGTTGGTGTCCCCAAGTGTCTATTATTTCCATCTCTGTGGCCATTTAGCTCCCTCATATAAGTGAGAACATGTGGTGTTTGGTTTTCTGTTCTTGAGTTAGTTCATTTAAGATAATGTTCTCTAGCTCCATCCATGTTGCTGTATAGAACACGATTTCTTTTTTATGGCTGTGAAGTATTCTATGGTGTATATATACCACATTTTATTTAACCACTCAATTGTTGGTGGGCACTTAGGTTGACGCCATGATTTTGCTATTATGAGTAGTGTTGCAAGGAACAGACGAGTACAGATATCTTTTTAATATAATGATTTCTTTTCCTTTGAGAGATACCAAATAGTAGGATTCTTGGGTCAAATGGAAATTCTGTTTTAGCTATTTGACAAATCTCCATACTATTTTCCACAGAGGTTAAACTAGTTTACAATCACATGAACAGTGTATGAGCATTTCTTCTTCTCCACAACCACACCAACATCTGTTGTTTTCTTTTTACTAATAACCATACTGCCTGGTGTAAGATAATATCTCACTGTGATTTTAGTTTACATTTCTCTGATGACTAGCGATGGTGAGCTTTTTTTTCATATATTTGTTGGTTACTTATGTGTCTTCTTTTGAGAAGTGTATATTCATGTCCTTTGTCCACTTTTTGATGAGGTTGCTTTTTTCAAGTTGAGTTGTTTGAGCACCTTGTAGATTCTGAATATCAGTCCTCTGCCTGAGGCAAAATTTGCAAGTATTTTCTTCCATTCCATAGGTTCCCTGTTCACTTTGTTGATTACTTCTTTTGCTGTGCAGAAGCTTTTTAGTTTAATTAAGTCCCATTCGTCTATTTTTGTTTTTGTTGCAAATGTTTTTAGTGTCTTCATCATAAATTCTTTGCTTAGGCTGATATCCAGAAGAGGTTTTCCTAAGTTCTCCCCTAGGATTTTTATAGGTTCATGACTGACATTTAAGTCTTTAATTCATCCTGAGTAAATTTTTGTATATAGTGGGAGGTAAGAGTCCAGTTTAAATCTGCACATGGCTAGCTAGTTTTCTCAGCATTATTTATTGAACAGGGTGTCCTATTTTTCATGGAGTAAGACTCACTCTTTTGGCAATAAACATCTAGCCTCATGAAATGTAAGAAGATGATGTTCCTAGGACACAAGTTTATCTTTAGCACTTCAAAGTGACCCCAGCCACCAGATCAAAAGGAGAGAAAACCTAACGCCTGACATCAAAGGCCTCACCATCCACACACTGGCAGCCTCCCAAGGAACCCTGTGGAGACACTGTGCTTTAAATTAGTTGCTTTATTGCTATTCACAACATGTGAGCCTGCATCCTTCATTTATTTTTCAAATGAAACAACACTGAAATTTGGTCTGAAATACTCTTTACTTACCCTTAGCTTTTGAGTTATGTTGTCTCAATAAAAACTGCAAGTGTTATGATGAAACCATTTATAAGATGAATCATAGAAACTTGTGAAAAGGACACTGAACACCAAGGAGTCATCCTGGGACCAGAAGCCACACACACCTGCAGGAAGCCACCCTCTGTGGCATTGACCCCTACCTGCATGAGCAGTCCCTGTGAATTGCTTGGTAAGACTGGAAGCTCAGGAAGCATGAAGCACAAACACTGTGTCTCTCTGATCATGCATTTTTCTTAAAATCAAGAACCAGTTGTTTAACTTAGTGTTTTATGAGTAATAACATGCTTTTGTAGATCCTGTAGGAAAATCAGAGTATAAAAGATTTTTCAAAAAAAATACATAATCTCACCACAAGTAACCCTGGTGGGCATTTTACTAGATGTAATAGGGCTTTCATAGCAACAACATTTATAATATCAAAAAGTGGGATTACATTTAAATTTAAATATTGATAAATAGACTTAAATATTTTGTAGTATATAGTTATATATTATATAACTTTATCGTGTTATATTTACAATACAAATTAATATAATATAATATAATAATTGTATAAATATATATTTGTATATTTTTGTATTTATATATTACACATATGATAGTGCTTATATAATGTATAAGTACATATTTTACTTATATGTATAATTATATATAAGCATATGTGATATTTATATAAATATGTACAAATATATACCTATAGATTTTAGATATAAATATCCCCACTTTTGATATTATAAATAAATGCTATCACGAATGTCCTGCTACAAAGGCATTGTATTGCTGATGGGTTTTTTTTGTTTGTTTGTTTGTTTTTTAGTGTTGGGTAGAAATTGATCCATTTTTCTCAAGGTGCAAGAAATACTACCTGTTTCTCAAAATCAAATGAAGCCACATTGAAACCCCTCATTTGCCAAGGCCTGGCAAGCAAGTTATGTTGGTCATTTTATGTGTCCCCACTTTCTGTCACAGGTTGTACTGGAACCAGGGAAATGAGAGAAAACCCCCAGCCTTGTTCTGGGTTGTTCACCATGCTGTCTCTCCATGTAAGCCTGCGGCACCTTTCAAAGGCCTTAAAACTCATCTGACAGTGCCTGATCCTGTGCATATTCCACCCCAGGTTCTGAGCTGCAGTTCCTCAGGTCCAGCACTAACTTTTCAAATTCCCAGGCATCTGCCTGGCATTCCAAGTGCTGCAGACCAAGGGCCCCTGTCTGTCACTGAAGAATTCACCTCATTCATTTCTGTTCTTTCAACACAAGCTCATTCATAATTTAACTTGTATTTGCACTGTCACATGCATGATACTAAGTCAAGTGCTATAAATATTTTTTAAGCTTTAAAAAATCCATTTAAATGATTTATTATTAAAATATCATATATACAAAAAAATGACAAAGTTTACAGAATTATAAAATGAACACATTGTCCTCATGACCCAAGTTAAGAAACAGATTATTGCAGTTCCTTTCAAGCTTCCTGTGCACATTCTCCCTCTCTCATCCCAAAGGGAAACATGATTTTGAATGCTGAGCTTATTTATTAGTACCCTGCTTTGACATAATGTAGCATAAATAGTATCTATCTCTTGCTTTCACAAAATGTAACATAAATTGTATCTATCTCCAAACAATTGTAAAGTTTGGTTTGCTTGAGGATGTTACACAAATAGTATGACACTTTTTATATTCTTTAGAAACTTACTTTTATCATTCAACATAATATTTTCTTAAACTTCACTGTTGCTGATGTATGAAGCTATGGTTAATTCATTTTGCCAAAGCATGAAACCCACCATTTACTTATGCATTCTCTCTTGATGAACATTTGGTTTGTTTCCTGATCTTTGCTTTTACAAAAATGTCACTAAGAACATATTTCTACAGTTCTCCAAGAATACACAAACAAGAACATACTTGGTATGTATACCTGGAAGAGAAAATGCTGACTCAGAGGTCCTACACATCTCTACCTGAAAAGATAATGCCAATTTTTTTTTCCAAAATGTTCATACATATTCTACACTTCCACCAGCATGCTGTGAAGCTCTGTTTTCTCTACTGTTCTTCAATACACATTTGCCAATCTGCTAGGGATGAAATGATATCTACTCATAATTTAACGTGCATTTTCCTGATTTCTAATGAGACAGTGCATCTTCGCATACGTTTGTGCCCATGACATATTTCATCTTCTCTGAAATGACTGTTGTATCTTTTGCCCAATTTTTTTGTTATTTGTAGGTTGCTTGTCTTTCTCCTTGTGGTCTGATGTAGGTCCTTAAGTATTGAATCATAATTGGTTATATGTGTTAAAAATATAGTACTTTGTCTTTTATTCTTTTATGGTGTTCTTTAATATGTTTTTTCTTTTTTTTTTTTTTTTTACTTTTTGTGAAAGTATAATTTGCATGCAATAAATTTCACATGCTTTACATGTGTAATTTGAAGAATTTTGAGAAATATCTACATAGGTAAGCAACAGCACAATCAAAATATAGAGTACCCCATCACCTCAGAATTTTCCTTTGTTCTGTTTTTTAGCTGGTCATTGACACCACATCTCAGGTTACCATTGATATGATTTCTATTACTAAAGGTTAATTTTGTCATTTCAAGAATGTCACATAAATATAATCATACATACTCTTTTATTTCTGGATTCTTTCACTCAGAATGTTTCATCCATGTTTTGTCTTTCAGTATTTTCTTTTCTAGTGTTGAGTAGCACTTTATTTTACACTTTTACCACAGTTTTTGCATCCATTCAATTGTTGATGGATATTTGATTTGTTTCCATTTGTTGATGAATATCAATAAAGTAGTAACAAATATTTGTACACAAATCTTTATATGCACATATGTTTTGTTTCTGCTAGATAAATGCCTAGGAATGGAATTTCTGGGTCATGTGGTCAGTGTGTTTTCCATACAAGAAACTGCCAAACTTTTCCAATAGGGTTATACTCTTATAATCCCACCAGACATTTATGAAAGTTTGAATTGCTCGTCATCTTCATAAAAAAAAAAAAAAAAAAAACTTAATAATGTCAGTCTTTGTATTTTCAGCATTCTGATTGGGGTAAAGTAGCATCTCATTATGGTTTTAATTTGTATTTCCAAGATAATTAATTATGTTGAGCATGTTTTCAGGTGCTTATTGACCACTTATATATCTTCTATTTTGAAGTATATAATCCAGTCTTTTCATTTCTTAACTGGGTGGTTTTCTTATTGAGTTGTAAGAGTTATTTATATATTCTGAATACAATAGCTTTATTAGATATATGTATTTTGAGTAGTTTCTCCCAAAGAGTGTCTTTATTTTCTTGAAGTACATTTTGAAAAGTAGAGTTACTAACTTTGCTGAAGTCCAATTTACCATGTTTTTCTTTTATAATTAATGCATTTGGGGTGCAAGCTAGGAAAAATTTGCCTACCCCAAGATTACAAAGAAATCCTTCTATGTTTTTCTTGAGAAGCTGTATAGTTTCAGGCTATGCATTTAGGTCTGTTGCCCATTTTAGATTAACTGTTATATAGAAAAGGTGTTGAAGTTCATTGTTCTGCAAATAGATATTCAATCATTCCTGCACAATTTGTTGAAAAGACCATCATTTTCCCCCATTGGATTGTATTCACAGCATTGTCAAAAATCAATTCACCATGTATGTGTGGATATGTTACTCTTTTCTATTCTGTTGGTCTTTATGTTTACCCTTATGCCATTACCACACTCTCTGGATTACTGTAGCTTTTTGTTAAGACTTAAAATCAGCTAGTATACGTTTTCCAATTTTCTTCTACCTTTTCAAGATTGTTTGTACTATCCTAAATTTATCATATTTAGGAAAGGTAGGTGACTTTGCCGACTCCTTTCATCCCTGATGATTTTCCCTCTTTGGGTCTGGCAGCTCTCTGCAGCTTTTTGATTTTCCATTTGCTGACTAGCCTTCTGGGCTCTGAAAAAGAAATTCCAGAAAATATCAGACCAATTCCCATCTGCCACTCTCCCACAGACCCATGGGGCCTGCAGTGAAATGTCCACATTTAATTGAGGTTCCCCTGTGGACCACCAGCAGCGTGCACATAGTGTTGAAGCCTTGATTCAGAAGAATTAAGCTCATGGGTGGAACTGGGGGACATTATGTTAAGTGAAACAAGCCAGAAAGAAGGTTAAGCATCACATGTTCTCACTCATGTGAGGAAGCTAAAAATGATTGATCTTATAGAAGCAAATAGTAGAACAAAAAATACTAGAGGCCAGGAAGGGTAGTGGGAAGGAGGGGATAGAGAGAGACTTGTTAAAGAACAGAAAATTACAGTTAAACAGAAGGAATAAGTTTGAATGTTCTATACCACTGTAGAATGACTGTGTTTAACAACAGTATATTATATAGTTCCGAATAGCTAGAAGGATATTAAATGTTCAAATGTTCTCAGTACAAAGGAATGATAACTGTTTGAGATCATAGATATGCTAATTATCCTGATCTGATCACTATGCTTTACATGTACCACAACATCACTATGTACTCATGAATATATATTGTTATTTATATGTCAACTTTTAAAAATTACATTTAAAATATATATATATATATATATTTTTTTTTTTTTTTTTTTTTTTTTTTGAGTTGGAGTCTCACTCTGTCACCCAGACTGGAGTGCAGTGGCCGCTCCTGGCCACCGCAACCTCGCCTGCTGGGCTCCGGCGATCCTTCCGCCTCAGCCTTCCAAGTAGCTGGAATTACAGGCATGCGCTACCACGTCCAGCTGATTTATTTTTTTTTTTTTTAACTTGGAACTTCCAGATGAGTTTGAAGCTCTATCTTTTCCTAGCTATGTGGTCTTGGGCAATCCATATAACCTCTCTGAGCCTCTATTTCCTCATCTGTGTCATGTCGATAATAATACTTGCCTCAGTTATCTCACAGTCGTTGAGTAGGTGCCATACAGGCATTGATTACCATTACTGTCATAATGAGACAAGTTGATGAAAGCAGGAAATGTGAGAGATTAAAAAAATTAACCATGGCAACTAGGAAATAGAAACAAAACCAACTGCATGAGTTCTTCCCTACTTCATCTGCTGTTCTGGCCTTTCCAACAATTCCAGTTACTTAGCTTCTCAAGCTTGTCTTGGTTTCTTGATGAAAGTGATTCTAGGAGAGATACACAGATTATCACCAGGTGAAATTACTCCCAACTAAAGGGAAAATGCCCGCCAGACCATGTACTTCTCCTTAAGCAGTTCCAGAAGCACAGGATTTCCTCAACCCAAACTCTCCTCCATCCAAACAGAAAAATGAAGGAAGGGACAGCCAAATTGTGGGGAGGGGATGCCCTTAATAAGAGTCTTCTCTGTGTGCCTGGTACTGTGCTAAAAAATTGTATGCACATTTCCTCATTTAGTCCTCATATTTGCTCTGCAATAGAAGTATTAATTTCCTAATTTAAAAGAAAACCAGCTGGGCTCGGTGGCTCAGCCTGTAATCCTGCGCCTTTGGGAGGCTGAGGTGAGTGGACAGCCTGAGCCCGCGGGTTTGAGACCCGCCTGGGCAGGTGAGACCTCATCTCTACAATAAATCAAAAAATTAGCCGGGCGTGGTAGCACACGCCTGTAGTTCCAGTTACATGGAAGGCTGAGGCGGAAGAATTGCCGGAGCCCATCAGGTCGAGGCTGGGGTGGCCGGGAGCAGCCACTGCACTCCAGTCTGGGCGACAGAGTGAGACTCCAAATCAAAAAAAATAAAAGGAAACCAAAGCTCTTTAGAAATCAAGAAAGTTGCCTACAAACTCACAGTTAGAAAGAGTTAAAACATATTTAAAGCCAGTGTACTTTCACGCCACACCATCTCCCAAGTTGAACCCGAATGAGCCATGACCAAAGGATTCCATGCTCTGCACTAAGCATTTATAATTTCATCTTCAATTCTTCCATTTGTAGGGGAAGGCTCACATGTAATTAATTTAAGGATGAATTATCTGTAAATTATACTTCAATCTAACTCTATATTTGAATAATTAAGTTTTAAACAAAAAGGTTGATGAAACTAATGGTTTACCAAATTACTAGATTTGGAAAATCATTGATTTTTTTATTTGTCTGCCAAAATTAATTGATTGCATTTACATATACATTTACAGATCACATTCAATTTAGCTTTGAAATATTTATCTTCCAAGATTTTCCACCAAAGATTTGAGGCAGGCATACTTAGTACAGCACATAGTTTTGATGTAGTTAGGCAAGATTTCTTAGACAGGTCTAATTTAGATAATTGAGGAAAAATGTGGTTAAGTATTACAATGTCTTTCTTATCAGTACATGAGCTTTACCCAACCAGTGAGACCTATCAGACCTGACCATCTTGCAATTTGGAATGTAGAACTACCAGTGCAGTAAATCACAAGAACCATAGGAAATTACCCAAAATACAGACACATGATGTTCTAAGAAAAGCCCAAATCTAGTTAGGCAGTAACTTATATTATTTAGGAGATCCTTGTGATCTTAAAAGATTGAGAGACAGTAATTAAAACTCATGATAAGAGATCTACAGTCCCCCACTCTTAGCTTATAGAATAGTTTGCTTAACTTCTGTTGTAAGTTTATATAAAGCTTCTTGCTAAAGGCAACATGTGCCCTTGCCCTTAAGGCACCCACATTACTTCTTGAATGTGTTTTCATTTCTAATCAATTTTACTTTAAAACTTTACTTTAGACTTGTTCTGAAATTCTTTTCTGAGGCAAACTCAAGAACCCAACGAGCAACTATACCATACACCACCCAACATGAGCTTCAAAACCCACTTGAAAAAGCTCAGTTCTATTTCAATTATGCTCATTTGCATGGAAACCAAAACCTTACTGCTCTTCTAATTAATATTGTTATGATAGTTCCTTTTATTTGAATACAGTGCCCTTGTAATTTAAAGAATAAAATTTTAATCCAGCCAACCAACTTTAAAAATACATATGGAAATAATCAGTGTAATACAAATTATTTTGGTAATAAAACAAACAAAAGCAAACTATCCTGTAACAAAACACACAAAAAATACTTTACAAAGTACTTTTTTCACAATTTTTATGCAACGATACTCTCAGATATTATGATCATGTGATACTAAATGTTTATATATGATAAAGTATTTTCTGGAATGATTAGTGGCTGGGATAAGTCTAAAGGGATTTCTAAGGAATATAGAAACATAAGGATCCAATGATTTGAAAAGGGACTAAAAGTCTTCTAATTCACTGTTTTCAAAGCAGGTTGCCATCTACAAATTTGGTGGGCTATGAATGATCAGCATCTTTTTTGCAATAACATACAAACAATGGAAAACATATGGGAAGAGAAACTATTAGTTTGTGAAACTTGTTTCAGTTTTACATTGTTATATATGGGTATGTGAATATGAGTGTGAACACATATGTGTGTGTGTCCTGAGTCATGGCCATGATGGAAAATGTATTTCTTACTGTGGATCAAGATCAAAAGTTTGAAAAACACTCATGTAATTGACCCTTTGTCCAGATAAAGTATTGAAGAAACTGATATTTTAGAGAATTCTGAAGATAATAGACTTTGGCATCAGACAGCTGGATTCAAATCTTGGCAAGTAACATTCCCCCTAAATCTAAGTCACATTTGTACAATGAATACAAGAGCACCAGCTGAAGAGGTACAGAGAAATTCATCCCCCAAATATAGCATTTACCTCATGGTCTCTCTGACACTCCCCCACCACCACCACCACCATCTCTCCCAAGCTGCTTTCTCATGTTATCAGGAGAGGAGAAGAAGAATGTCATCAGTCCTAGCCCAACTATTTTGCATTATTATTGCAAAATAATGCCTCTCTTGGGTTCCTCAACTTCCAAAGATAACTATTTGCCAGTCATTCTCTGTTCCGGTCCACTCATTCTTCCAACCATGTATTGCCCCTCAATGGAATTCCTCCTTCCCCACTCCCATAACCTGTTTTACTAGAATGCAAGCCCTCACCTTTTCTGTAACCTCAGAGATAATATTAAGTTTCTGTAATTCATTGGGAAGTTGGGTCTTCATTCTGAAGGCTCCCGTGTAGACATGTTAAATAAAATATGCATGCCTTTTCTCTTATTAATCAATTTGCCTGATGCTAGTAATTTTTCAGCAAATCTTTAGAGAGCCAGCAGCTTTGGCCCCCACATAGCTCACGTTTGTTTTGAAGATTAAAAGAGATGATATATGTAAAGTGTTCAGCACAGTGCCTGGCATATATAAGCAATAAACCTTGGCTGTCATTATTTTTCAGAATTACTAAAGAGCTTTTTTGTCTCTTGATTAAAATTTACCTGCTTCAAGGTATATAATATCAATTTCTTCTCCATGACATCTATCTCTCCTTTATTGAGGTTTTATCTTTTGTTCACGTTCAATTGCTCCTCCATTTAGCCAAGGATCAAGAGTAGAACTTAATGGCTAGCACCACACATAGGAAAGAGCAGCCTCTCTGCAGTCCACATACATACCGAGTCCCTGCTTAGCTTCAAACCCCATGCCAGGAGGAGAGGTGAAGAAATAAGAAGGGTCACGTGTGCATTTACCTCAGTTTCATGCTGCTTTAAAAAAAAAAAATGCTAGCACAACTAGGGAGATTCTGAGTCACCTTCGAATTCTTCATGGTTTCTGAATCCTTTTTTCTACCACACTTGCTTTCATCAGTATGGTTTTCTTAGGCATAGACTGGGGAAAAGGGCATTCTAAAAAAATACACACCAAGTCCGAATACTGATGAATCCTGAAATAATGTGGTTAAGGGTGGCTGAAGCATGGAAAATATACAGATAGGCAAGGTACTTGATTGAAAATATCATACAGTGAAAGAAACTTATACGGCAAATTAAGGGGCTGGAACTTTATAGTGTAATAATAAAAACAGGCAACAATTGCTGAGCCCTTTCTTACCATGCATGATGCCATGCTATACATACATTATCCAGTTAACACTCATAATACCCATAGGATAGGTTTTCTGGTTATCCTCAATTTTCACATGAATTTTCAAGAGGCTGAGAAACTCTTATTAAATGGTGAAGTGAGATTCAAATCTCCTAGCTGTCTAAGTCCAGGGCCAATGCTCTTCAGGTTCTAGTGCTTTCCATGTGTCATGGGTAGTGACCAGATGGCCAGAGTCACAGGCAGTGAAAGAATCTCATCCAAGTGAGATTAAAGTAGAAAAACAAGTTTACTGAGTATCTTGCAAGGGAGGCAGCAGGCAGGACAGTGATAAGGGAGCTGTCTGCACTGAGCCAGTGGCTTGAGGTGTCTTCATAGTGAAGCTGACCCTCTTTTCAGTTAGGGTGAGGGTTAGGATTCCTGTCATGCATTAGGGTCCTGCCATGCAAATGAGGCAGTTCCAAATGATTGATGTCCACCTTTGATTATATCCCATTCACTGATCTTCTGGAAGTTAACACGAGGTAGCTCTTATATAAAATGGCTTCCACGAGAGGAGTTACCAGAGGCTTTTTAAACCATAGATTGACAGGAAGAAACCAGCATTTTCTCTACTTTTTGTATGCTGTACAAAGTAGAACAAAGCCAGGAGAGCTGGAGTCAGGGATACCTGCTATGACGGCTGTTCACTGATGCAGGTGTTCAAGCAGAAGGCAAAGAAAGAAGGGAACAGATATTGGTGCTGTTCAGATTTTAGACAAATTTGACAGATCAGACTGATATCAAAAGGTGAATGTTTAAACGTGAGGCCCAGTGACAAGCATGATCAAGGAATGCTCTTGGGGCTTCAGCTGGGGTAACCATAAGAGTGGACAAGAAATAGCCTGAAATCCTAAATGCCACAGGAGCAGGTGTGGGAGGCAAGATGATGAGTTCAGTTGGGGCTTGTTCACCGAGGTCTGCCTGGAATAGCCGGGGAGAAAAAGAAATGTTCATAAAAAGGAGCAACTGAGTAAAAGAGCAGCACGCTAGAGGCAGACTGTCTGGCTATGAATCTTCATTCTGACACGTAAAAACTGTGTGACTGAGGACAGGCAAGTTAATATATGTAAAATACTGCCTGACACATAGAAAGAACTTGGCAATTGTTAGCTATTAGAATGATTATATAACCAAATGACATAAAAATAAGCAGAAGCAGAAAGTTCCTCCTGTGTCTTCCCTCATCGCCCCTCCTGGCTCTGCCACCTATTAGGAACTGATTTAAGATCACGTAGGAATAACAGAGCTGCCAACAGGAATGAGAGAAGAATCCACCTGAAAAGGTTTCCTTCCCATTGGTGCCTAAGGTCAGCCTTGTTCCCAGTCAGACCAAAGTTGCAGACAGTCTCTGACTTCATTCTTTGTTCTTTGCTTATTCTGCTGAGTTGGAGAATTGTCTTATACTTGAATTTGGAAGTGACTCCTTTAAGGGACCTTTAAGGGGCAATACATTTTCATATAAATTGGTCAGTCCTGCCTTCACCTCCATCTGTGGGAAAACAACACACTCCTGAACTCCCAACACGACTTGCTGAATGGACGTTCTTTGTGGAAAAGGGACCAAGGTGGAGAATTAACTAGAATCTACAACTGCAAAGAGCACTTGATACTCTCTCATTCTTTATCAGCTCCCCACAATGAACTAATAAGGTAGGCAATATGGTAAGGAAACCTAGGCTCAGGGAGATTAGTAACTTCCCACATTATGCAGCTGGGAAAAAAACAACCAAATGGGGCTCTAATCCAGGTCGTCTGGCTTCAAAGTTGGTCTCCTTCTTTCCATCTCTCCTTATGGCAACCATTACACAGTTAGTCTTCAGTGGAAGGCCAGACACAGAGAACCTGATGAACTTATCCTAAAATATTGTGCCTACATTTCTGGTATTTCCCACTGAACGATGATGCTTACTAAAGGGTGACAGGGTCTGGCACAGTGACTCAGGTCTATAATCCCAACACTGCGGGAGGCCAAAATGGGAGAATTGTTTGAATCCAGGAGTTCAAGACCAGCCTAGGCAACACAGCGAAATCTCTACAAAATCAAAAAATTAACTGGGCATGGTGGTGCTCACCTAAGTCCCAGCTACTCGGGAGGTTGAGGTGGAAAGATCACCTGAGCCCAGGCGGTCGAGACTGGCTGCAGTGAGTCATGATCATGCTACTGCATTCCAGCCTGGGTGACAGAGTGAGACTCTGACTCAAAATAATTAAGTAAACAAATAAGGGTGAGAGACCCAAAGCATTCTCCTTCTTAAGTTACTGAATTGCAGAGATAACAAGCTCACTGCCAATTATTATGAGTTCTTCCCACCAATGTAATTAAGGTTCTGTAGTGAAAAATAAATAAAAAGTGTTTGCAAATTTTAATAAAAGTATGATACAACCTATTAGGCAGAACATAAAGAAATACAGCCGTGATGAGAAAACCATCCATCTGGTTAAAAAATTAATTAAATATTGTCTTGATTTAATCTGGCTTTACCTTAGCAGGGATTCCCTTAATTCTTCCCTGGTGCCAGAGGGCGCTGGCTACAGTCTCATTCTGTGAGTTTTTCCAGGCCTAAATTCAGTAAGGACAAGAGTAGTCAGGTGACGCTGCCCTCCCATCCCACCTCCCCACCCCACCCCCACAATGAAACACCACCACTTCCCTTCATTTCCTTCCTCATTTCAATCAAGATAATGCCACAGCATTCATCATCCCGTGAACTTAACTCTCTCATTCTTTATCAGCTCTTACCAGACATTACATTGCTTCATTTCCAAGTTATGTGCTACCAGTTTGGGTTTTAAGAGCACGAATGCATTTGGTATTTCTTTCTTGCTCTATTTTGTTTCAGGTAAACATTAAAATCTACCAGTTTTTTAAAGAGAATAAGCTTTTTCTCCAGTTAAATATTTCTAGATTTCCATTTCCAGTAATGTATAATTAACTTATTTCAGAACCATCCTAGAAAAGCCAGAAAAATTGTTTTTTAATCTGTTTGAAGATATTGAAAGACAACAAAAAAAGCAAGAATTTGAGAGGCTAAAAGCCTAAAGAGAAAAGAAGCCTACAGAGATAATGCATCTAGCACCTTTGGTTACTGTCAGAAAGCTAGAGGTGAGAAACTGAGATGCTGAACAGAGATTTTGACCATATTGAGAAGAAAGGGTCCTGGGTATATCCGAGCTTTCACCTGGAACCCCAGAAAGACAAGATCCTTGGAATAAGGGTGAACAAAACCCCCAAATATATATATACCTTAAAAATAAGGATACAGAAAGATCAAAGTTAGAAAAAGAAAGAAAAAATTATTTCATGCAAACACAAACCAAAAGAAGAATAGATTTGCCATCCTACTATAAAACAAGGTAATTTTGACTGTCATGCAAACAGCATTTCTGGAAATAAAGACAGTGATTTCATCAGGGTAAAGGAGCCTATGCGCCAAGAAAATATAAAAATCCAAGTTTGCAACGGCCTGTATCAGTCAGAGTTCATGCAGGAGTCAGAAGCCACATCTGAAAAGTGAGAAGGAATATTTACTATCAAGAATTGTTAATTGGGTAAAAAGTTGTCAATTGGGTAGTCAGTTACTACTAGAAAGTATAAATAGGTGGCAACTGCCAGAGCCTGGAGACAAGCACACAAGGAAAGAACTTAGAAACTTTGAGGAGCTCAGGAATAAGCTGAAATCCTGATGACAACTCTCATTTCTGAGATGACCAAGATGTAGGGTCTCTATCATGCTCCCTGCCCTCCTCCAATAAAATTATTGGTGATAATGATGCTTCCTGGAAATTATTCAAAGATCCATCATAGAAGGTGAACCGTTTTCCCTTTCCATTTGGTCACATTTCCCTCATAACCTTCCTGAGAAGATCTTTACAAAACAGAAGTGTTCGGAGAATCGTTCGTTCTTCCACAAACTCGTTTCCCATTCCTTTCTGTTACTCTTAGCCACCAAGAACTTCCCCAGGCCTCCTTCTAACATAAGACCCCAGGGATTGTCCCCACAAATCTCAGACAGCTGGTCCAAATGAAAACGTCGTATGAGGAGCTGGTGGCCAAATGAAATATGTGCATAATTTAGTAAAGCTGGGAGCAACTTTGAACTGTCGTCAGCTTGGGAGCAGCTGGAGAAGAGGCGTGCCTTAGCATGACCGGCCCTGACTGCACTCACGCCTGCCTGCTGCTTCTGACGTCAGCCGCAGCTCCCAATGCATGCAAGCTGGCAGGATTTGGCCTCTGTGCCTTAATAACAATGTTCTTTATGCCCCTGGGCTTCCATTCTGACCTCAGCATCTTTTGTGCAATTATTCTCAGCTTCCATGCAACCCTTAGAAATATCTTGCCTGGCTGGAACGTCCAGAGTTGTAGGACAGTTTTAAAAAAATAGACCTGAAAAACTCTCTCAGAGGACTTTCATACTTCCACACTCCACCACAGTGTCTTGAGCTTCTAGTTGGAGTGCTTCCTCGACACCCAGCCAGCATCCACTCACCTGTGACCAGTCACTCTGTAAGGACTACTCAAGAACTAAATGATCACTTTATTTTTCTGTACCATGGCCTCTATCCCACTAGGGTTCACAGAATAGAGAGAGAGGGAGAGAGAGAGAGAGAGAGAGAGAGAGAGAGAGAGAAGTAGGTTTTCAGACCTGTTCTTACCAGTATGTGGCTGCCAGAGTCTGTTTTGAGTACTCTTGCCTTAAATACTCCCCTACTATTCAGACCAGATGTCAGAAATCCCACCCTTAAAAACCCTTAACTTTGGCCTTGCAAACTGTTGGTTTCCAAGTCTTTCTGTTAAAACACAAACTATCCTAACACTTTGAGACAGCATTTCCCAAAATGTGTTCCTAAGAATGGCTTTCAGTCGGGCTCAGTGGCTCAGCCTGTAATCCCGTGCCTTTGGGAGGCTGAGGTGAGTGGATTGCCTGAGCCCGCGGGTTCGAGATCCGCCCAGGCAGCAAGACCTCATCTCTACAATAAATCAAAAAATCAGCCGGACGTGGTAGTGCATGCCTGTAATTCCGGCTACTCGGAA
>NW_007232549.1:86284-116774 GCF_000164805.1 Carlito syrichta
AAAAAAAAAAAAAAAAAAAAAAAGAATGGCTTTCAAAGTGTTCTTAGAAGAATATTACCATGGTTTTAAAAAGAAAGGAGAGAGGTGGCACATCACATGTCTTTCTTGAGGGGTCAACAATGCAAATTAATGTTAAAGGCTCTCAAGATCCCACAGTAAATCAAATAATTTCATTATGTTTCACTCAGTGTTTCCCAAAAAAGATCTGATTGTGAAATCTGGTTTTGTTTTCCATCTATAAACATTCCCCAAACTACTGCTTGACAGAACTTTCTTTGGAAGACCCTGACTTAAGTCATTAATTTACAATAATTCAGAGGAGTAGTGTTGAGATCACTGAGTCTGAAGTCAGGAAAATGTGATCTTTCATTACTCAATGTTCTGATCTTCCATTTTGCAAAATGGAAAATAGTAATGCTTGTCTCACAGGTGGTTGTTGTGAGACTCAGGTGGCATAAGGGCTATGAACATGGTTTGTAGATAATAAAGGGTTATTCAAATAGTATAAGATAATAAAGGGTTATTCAAATAGTATAAAGGGTTATTCAAATAGTACATCAGCATAGCTATTATTAATCTGGCCCTTTCCGATGCTTATTTTTATGCTTGTCATTTTGGCCTCAATATCTCAGCTGTGGCCCAGAGGAGCTGAAAGGTGAGTAAAAGGAGATAGGTTAGAGAGGGTGGTGCAGAGCCCAGCAAAGTGGATACACCACAGACCCTCAGGCAAGAGTTCTCTGTTGGTCTGAGGACCCACTAGGAGGCAGCCACAATCAAGTCCGTGCCTCTGGGATAGCACCCTGTCTCTTGAATGGTTCTTTCAACCTCTGTCTGGGTCCAAGGAGCCAAAACAAACACGTGTTTAAGCTCAGCAGAGCACACAGACCTTGCCAGATATCTGTGAAAGGCAACCATGCAGGGACAAGGTCTCCAGGGCAGGTCAGATCCCAGCTTTGACTCTGATGGGGCCTTGAAGCTTACCCAAGAGAGTCCGACCTCTAGGTGAGCAGACTTTGCCTCTAACAGTGAGTCAGCCATTTCTTGGCCGACTCAGCCTTGGACTTGGGGACAACAGAGATCTGGGAATGACAAAGTCAAAAGTCACAAAATGAGGCCAGAAGACCAACTTGACAACATTGCAAAAAAAGTCTCAGAGCCCCAGTGACACTCCCATAACCTTTTAGCTTACACCTCACACTGTCTGCCTGGTCTATTTACTTGTTTCTATTGTTGACGAGACAGGGAGTATTTTGATGGAAGGAGGATATCTTATTCACATCTGCACTCCCTGCACTCAGGGACTTGCTAACATGTCACATACCTGAAGGAGTGAATAAGTAAAAAATTCAGTGCACAGGGAAAGAAACCCTCTCTTTGTCTTCTCTGATAGCCCACAACTAAGACCTGTAGACTGGACAGGAGAACCTGTGCACCCATCCCTGACTCCTCTAGATGTCAACTAAGGGATGACGTGGTATCACATCAGATCTGAAAAATGCCCAAATGTTCATGGATCATTTTACAACGAGGACTGCCCTGATCTGGCCAAATCAGCTTCCTAAAGCATAACTGAAAATGCCCTTTGAGTGCAGATACTCGGTTCCGATGTATCACTCCTTGGGTATTTTCTAATAAGATTATTTCTTCTCCAAGCTTATTAACTATGCATTTTAGTTTCTGTGCTCTGATACCTTGACATCTTGGAGCCTTGCTGATCCTGGAGGAACTGCCCCTCCTGGGGTTGGCCAACTTCTGGAGATGGTCAACAACTCATTCATGAATGAGCACAGTTTTCAAATGCTAACCAACCAATCCAGAGTCCAGACCCCAACCACCTCCTTTTTCAGCGCTTCACATACTGAGCCATCATCTGCCAGTCATAATTACCCCAGAGCTGGGTACCAGACAGTGAGGGACTGCCCCTATGCCCAAAAGCCTGCTGAAATTATTCAGTTTTAATCCTAAACCTGCTTACCCTGACTAATCAGTTTTGTTTTTCCCACAGAAACCAGAATAAAGTCTCTTGTTCACAATTTCCACCCTCCCTCTGCTGTCTGACTAACCGCAGTGGGCTTCCCACCTGGCCCCTCATGGCATGAAGTACCCCTCTTCTTGGAATCTATGAGTATAACAAATTACCTTTTCAAGGGCAGTCATCTCCTAATGTGGCCTTGCCATGCCTAAATTTAAATATATATACATATATATATATACTTTTTTTTAAGCAAGACTTTCTAAAGACTGTCATTGAATTCCAATTAATTAGTATAACTGATCCATCATCATGAACTGGATGCCATACACTTTTAGTAGACTATGAACTTAACCCAGTAAAAAATCTACTGTAACTAAGAATGAAGGGTCAGTGGTTTCATCCTCTCTGCTCCATGTAAGTAGATTATAATTACTCCTGTCCCAGCCCTAATGCCACAGAAAAGCAGTTCTCTGCAAATCATGTGTTTCTTGAGGGCAGGTATCAAGGCTAACTCTCCTATGTATCTGTCCCAGTTGACTTCTAGTTTTGCCAAGGCCCTGTGGGGGGTTATTAGGACAAGTTGAGGAAGAAGCTGATGACTTCACAAGCAGTTACTCGTATGTGGCAAAAGAGAAACTCAGGTCACCCAGACATGCCAGAGTATGTATTCCAATCAAAGACAAGTGCCTCTGATGTGTAAATATTGTTTAATAATGGAAGCATTCATCTTAGTATCACTCATGGTTTCATATTAAAATCACTATGGTTTCCAGACTCAGTAGAGCCCTTACCATGGCTCAGCGATCCTGCTGGGGATGTCCGTCAGACCTCCAGTTCCATTGGCCTTGTTGATTATTACAAAGCTTCCCTATCTTCTTCCAGCACCTACCATACCCCTGCTACCCCAGCTCAGCAGATATAACCTTTTTGAATATTTCTTTGAGACAGTAAGAAACTAACTCACTCAACTTCCTGCCCTCAGTCTTTAAAACTTATCTGTTTGACCCTATCCCCACTGTCTTGCTCCTGATTC
The DNA here is from genome assembly GCF_000164805.1 of Carlito syrichta. Lineage (NCBI taxonomy): Eukaryota > Metazoa > Chordata > Mammalia > Primates > Tarsiidae > Carlito > Carlito syrichta. The sequence goes on from NW_007232549.1 coordinate 89,293, forward strand.
AGAGGATGGAGTGTTACTCCTTTACTCCAAAGTCAACCCCTTTATCTTTCACCACAATAGTATGTTGTCACTTCCCTCTTCTGAATATTCATCCTCTTCTATGCTGGCCCTTTAATGCCCAAGTTTGTCTCAGATTGGATTTTTAAAATTTACATTCAACATATATTCAGTACCATTAAAGACACTATAGCAATCAAGTTCTCAGTTTTTACCTGTAGATTTCTTACCACAAGTAGACAGAGACAGACAAGCAAACAAATGCTGGGCTTTGATTAATCTGTGGGCACAGGAAGGCTTGGTTGATTTCCTAGTGGGTATAAGACAGAAAAGTCTCCCCTAGGAGGTGACGCTGGAATTATGCCTTGGCCACAAGTTCTGGTGTAGCTATCACCCACTTCCCCCTTACTTGCATAGCAATGTTTCTAGAAATGTAGTCCACTCTGAATATTTCCACAAATGCAACAACCTCTCAGTAACCTTCCAATCAATCTAGTTCCAAGTCATACTTTCCAAGGAAGCTACTTCCTTTGAGGGCACAATCATATGACTATCTACATCCATGGGCATTTTTTTAATTGCATTTATCATCTTGATCTACTTGAAGCATTTAGCACTGCCCCACTCCCTTCCTCTAGAAACTTCCTTTTCCTTTAGCATCAGGGGTATCTTTCTCTCCTGAAGTCTCTTTCTGTCTCCTTTGTCTGTCTGTCCTTCTCTGTCTTCACTGAGGACTTCTCTCTTAGTACCAATTCGAACTGTTGACATTCCCAAGGTCTCTACTGGGCTTTCATCCCTTCCCTTCTGTGTCTGGATATTCTTTGTATCTATTTGATTCCCACTTGCCCTCAACTCATGGCTCACTTGTTACTTTCTTTTGAAGCAAATAAAATCTCCCTGCCATGCCCTCTGATGACACCATGCACCTCTCCTTCATAGCACTCACCTCTAATGAAATTCTGCACTTATAAATGTGACTGTTTACTTAATCTCTCTCCTTCAAATAGACTGAAATTCCATCTGGACACTTTGTCTAACAACAGGATGTTTTTTAAATAATTTATCATACACATGCTTGATGAAATAAGAGACAACCAGTAAAAAAATCATCTCCCCTAAAAAGTGATGACTTGGAAAAATATCACCTTGCATTGTTAAATATTTTAAAAGCATACTGAAAACAACAATGCTGTGATCTGAATGTTCTTGTTCCCTCAAATATATGTTAAACTCGAAACCCCAAGGTGATAGTGTTAGGAGGTGGAAGTGATTTAGGAAGTGATTAGGTCAAGAGGGTGGACTCCTCATGAATGAGATTAGTGCCTGTATAAGAGGTCCAAGAGAAACCCCCTTGACCCTTCCATCATATAAGGGCACAGCAAAAAGGTGCTTTCCATGAGCCAGAGAGCAGGTCCTCACCAGGTACCAAATCTTCCTTTATCTTGCACTGCCTAACATCTAGAATGTAAGAAAACTTCTGTTGCTTATAAGCCACTCAGTTTACAGTATTTTGATGCAGCAGCCAAATGGACTAAGATAAATACATATAGCATGATCTTTATTTGTAAATCAACATACACATATGTATAAAAAATCCTGGAAGAATAGACAAAAACCTACTATCAGTACATACACTGGAATAGTATAATTGGAAAAGATTGTTCTTTTCTCAGCAATAGCAATAAAGCTATTACCAATGGTGGTTAATTCACACAGAGATTTGTATGCTTAAGGCTTCGCTGCGCCCATCTTTTTTTTTAAATGAGCATTTACTATTTGCTGATACTGACTAGGTGTATTCAAGTTTCTTATTGTGATAACACAAACACATCGCCAGATTAAGGTTTTAGAAATTTAATTGGGGTCTTCTTTGCTTTCCAGAAAAGAAAGAAGCAGCAATAAATTATAAAGGTCCAAGTTGTGGACAAGGGCTTCCTGGTCTACCACTGGTTCCTCTGAAGTTCTGTATTTGTTTTGCAAACATTTATTGCACACCCCTGGTTTGGCATTGGAAGTACAGGCACAACTTGGATGTGTTTTCTTAGCACAAGGAGTGTTCGGTCTAGTGAGGGAGTCAAACATATAAACCAAAAGAGTTGCAGATGCTATAGTAGAAATCTGTGGAGTTGTCATTCCGAGTGGAGAAGCAGATGATGAAGAAAGTACACTAGAGAATCTCGGAGGAAGATAAAAGAGTGATTCGCATGTGGATAGCACCCTACAGACTTCAAAGGTGTCTTCAGGCTACTCCATCTACTTCCATCTATCAAAGAACCAAGGTGGGTAGCATTATTCCCATTTTATTTTGCAGATGAAGAAATAATAGCTTCCCACAAGTACTTTATAAGTATTAATCTCTTATAATTCCCCCTAACAACACAAGGAGGCAAGAGCCATTATTATCCTCACTTTTTAAGTAAGAAAAGAGACAGAGAGAGGCTCAGTAATTTGCCCAACTAATCAGTGGAGAGCAAGACTTGAAATTTAGTCAGTGTGATGCCAGGGTCCAGGCCCTGGACCCACTCTGTACTGCTTCTTAAGAGAGCACCATAGAGCGCAAGGAAAATGGGTAATTTCCTCAAGGTCATGAGGCTGGGAGAGAGAAATTCCCACAAGAAATTGTAGATACTCAGTCTGGATGCCTGTGCTATGTCCACTCCTCCTGTGATAGAATAATTTGCAGAGAGTTTGAAAAACCTAGAAATGGAAGAAGGTAGAAGGCAGGAAGCAAAGCTTACTAACTTTTGTTGAGTGCTGTGTGCCAGACACCGTACAAGGTACTTGACACATGATCGTATTCAGTCTGTAGTACAACCTTGAAAGGCTGCAGATGAGACTGTCCCTTCTGTATGGAAGGGGAACCTAGTTTCAGAAGAAAAGCAACTGTCAGTCCAGGTCCCAGCACTAGAAGCCAGGCCTGCTGACCCCAGGGAGCAGGCTCTTATTTCTTCCCTCAGCCCTGGAGGAAGTGCTGTCAGTGCCCACCCAGGTAGGCATGTCCCCCAGAAGGCTTGATGTCAGCCAGGGCTGGGAAACAGATCCACCCAGCCTGGTGTCCGACCTTGAGGAGGTCATGGCATGGAACAGTCCTCCCACCAGAGAAAGGCACAAGGACCCCTGCCTGTTTCTTCAACACTCTGTACTCCCTGACCCTGACCTGCTTCCAAGCTGGAACCAGAAAAGGAAACATGGGGGACCCAATTTCAAGACCTCTACTCATTTCCCAGTCAATGCCTGGTGCTCGTTTGTGGTGCAGCTTTGTTCCCACACACAGTCACACCAAGCCTGGGAAAGGCTGCTTCTGCTTCCACCCATCCCGTGGCTTCCTGCACAGTGTGTGTGCTCCAGGCTGCGCCCACGCACGGCTTCATACATTCTCATTTCCTCTGCGTCTCTCACCATGGCCCAGAGGCCTGTGTATTTATCCTTCTCTGCTTTGCCAAAAGGCCCAGGAAGTGCTTTGTCTATTCCATACACTCAGAAAAAAGAACTATTTCCTCCCCAGCTGATTTATGCTTTCCATGTCTAAATCATGTCGTACACGTGATTCAAATGTGCATAACAAGATATTGAGGAGAACTGTGCAACTTGTGTTGTGGAGAAGAGAGGGATTCAATCATCCTATGGGTTATTCTGGCAAAAATCCCACCCAGGGTGCTGATGCCATAGCCCTTGACGGAGCGAGCCCGTCTGCCCAGCCAGTGGTTCAGCAATGTGCTCTCCATGCCCTTCTGGGACAGCCAAATATATCAAAATGCACATTTCAAAAAAGCAGTGGCTTGGTCTGCAAATGTTTCTGCTCCTTTTCAAAAACAAGGCAGGAGTCAGCCAGCCTTAAAGAGATTTTTAAAGAGGGGCCGAAGGCTAACAGACTTGACTCCTGGGACACACAGTTCCTCAGGCTTGGCAATTATCAGTTTAACCGGAAATGAAGACTCACCTGTCATGGAATTTCACCCAGTAGAGCTGTTTGCCTCTTTCAGAGTGGTGGGTCATCCCCACCCCACCACCTGTCGTCCTAAATAATATTAAGCTGGGTTCAGGCTCCATTCTGGAAAATATGTAGCTAGACTGCTCCAGACACCAGAAGTACCCAAATCTCAACAAGGTGTTACTCTTCATCCAAATAGCTTCTGCTCCCCCCCTTAACCTCAGATGCATTCTGCGGTTGACATGGATGTTAATGCCTTGAGAATCTCCATTGAGCACCAATTCTGAAAATGTACACAAGTCACACATGGTATATAATTCACATAGATTATTCTACTTGGTCCTCACAAGAAACCCTTTTCACAGCTGTAGAAACTGAGCTCTTGAGGTTAGAAAATCTAATGCAGCCAGTAATTGGCAGGCAATGGTTCATCTACTTCACTTGGTCAATTTACGACACAGTTAATATTAGCGTAACTACAGACAATGCATTTATTATTCAGCACAGAGAAGGTTTCTTTCATTACTTCCAGCTACCCCTTGTTAGAGAACGGAGCATCCTTTCAGCAGACTGTGGCTGTGTTCAGCTGGTTTCATCACTTTACTTTTCTATCACTCTGAGTGCTGGGGTCACTTTCTACCTGACCTCATCCTGGTGGCCCTGCTTTTTAAAATGATCAGTGTAGACACTGTCACTACTCGAGATACAAATGTGAGCTACTGAGTCGTAAACAACAACTTGTCTGTTCTGGCTCCTTCTAATCTCAATTGCTTCACCCAGCTTTGTCCGGGGCTAGGACCTAAGACACGTTGTCTTCACCACCATACAGACGGCCTCCCATTAGGTCTTCGCAACTATCTGATGTGGTAAGAGGGGCATTTTTATTTTCATTTTAGAAACAATGAAATTGCAATTCAGGAAAGCTCCATGATAGACAGAGTTTAAGCTTTGGAATTACAAAAATAGGACTTTTAATTCCTACCCTCCTGGTTACTTAACAACCTTGGACAAGTTATTTACTCACCTTGAATCTCAGCTTCTTTGTGAAATAGGAATAAACCACCAGGTCATTGAGAAAACTGAATGAAACAGCATGACAAATGCAAATCCCAGTCAAGAAATGGGAGATTAATGAAACATTAATAAACAGGTCAGTAATGCAGAATTGGTAAAGGTAAAATGAGCCCCCCAGTTTTTGGCCAACTGAAGTTGACTCTTGAAGGAAGTCTTAGGTCCTGAACCTCATTTTGATTTCAAAGGGATCAGGAAACTATAGTCAGAAACTATAATCAGATCATTAATATGAAATTATTTTAAGAGGGGAGAGTGATATACCTCCTTTAAGAAGAACTCCTAACCCAGTATATTAATGAGTACATCCTAGAACTTCACTGACCAGTGTCCAGCTACTGCAGAAGCAGAAGACAGACCCTACCCTCAGGTACACGAGTCTTTAGTAGGGAGGCTAAACTCACATGAGTAAAACAACTGAAAACCAAATGTAAAACCCACATGATACAAAAGCAGGCTTAACATGTACCTAGAGAGCCAGGTAGACACAACTGGGAAGAAAGTAGGGTTTGGATTTGGAGATGAAGGTAGGGAGATGGAGAGCTAAGATGAAGATTTCTTCTCAAAGTAGTCAACATTTTTTAAAAAGCAGAGGGTGACTTATGACCCAAATTCCTGAGAACAATAACACCAAAATCTTCTATCCGTTGAACGCCTAGTACGTGCAAGAGCCCATTTAATTTTTTCATAATCATAAAACTATTTTACAGATCATAAAACTGAGAGCCAGAAAATTAAATTACTTGACAAAGGTCAAACAATTAGTAAATGGTGCAGCCAGGATTCAGACACAGATATGTTGGAGTCTCTCCATTGCCATAGAGACCAAGTAGGCTTGAATCCAGTAAATCTGAAGTTCAACTATTAGGAGAAAAGAAGAAACTAGGAGACAAAATCCAGGGTCAGGTCTGGAAGGAAATTTCATGAACCGTGAGCCAGGACAGAGAAGAAGCTTTGAGTGTGATTGTCAAACTACAGCAGCAAGCTGAGGTTTGCCTTTCCTGGTCATTGGCCACATGCCACTAGAGTGGAGCAGATTACTTTATTCCTGGTTGGGGCAGGCACTTTTGAAGATCAAAAGAGAAAGGGACCAAGAACACTGAAGTAGTCAGAAAAGCTTGCAGAAGTTGGGTGAGTCCCAATTTACAATTCTTCAATGTTACAAGACTTTCGAAGGGGTACAGTGACTCACTCCTGTAATCTCTCTGTACTTTGGGAGGCTGAGACGAGAGGATTGCTTGAGCCCAGGAGTTCGAGACCAGCCTAGGAAACATAGCAAGACCTTATCTCTCTTTTTTAAAATTTCAAAATTAGTTGGGTGTATTGGCACACTCCTGTAGTCCCAGTTACTTGGGAGACTGAAGTGGAAGGACTGCCCAGGAGGTCAAGGCTTTGGTAAATCGTGATCATGTCACTGCACTCCAGCCTGGGCAACAAAAAGAGACCCTGACACACACACACACACAAAAAAGAGATATCCAACTTCCTCCAAGTATTCAAGAAGTCACCTGTGGCTAGTTTATCCCGTACTTTTCACTTGTGAACTAACAGTCATAAGATAACAATTTTTTACCTCCTCTAGTAGGTTGCCTTTTTGTTGAATTCATTGTCTTAATATCATCTAGAATTTAGTAAAAATGCAAGCAATATTGAAAATTGGTCCACCTCTTTCAGACATGAATGAGGCATTGTTTTGATTAACAATCGTTTGTTGAGCACTTTCTGTAGGTTAAGCACTGCACTGGTACCAAAGACATAAAATGCACGTCCCTGGTTTTAGGGAACTCCAGAGCTAATGAGGAAGAAAGGCGTAGAGAGACTACTGAAACTCAGAGTGCTATGCTTTCCATTTATGGAAAACACAAGGCACACACAAAAGAAGTCCAAGAACTCTCTGGGTCTGTTTCATGATCTATAAAATAGCTTCATAGACAGACTTACTGGGTAAGTCTGCAGAAGATAGACTTGCTGGTTAAGCTTACTTCTGGAACCTGATATGTAAGGATGCTCACTGAAGCACAATTTTTAGTAACTGAAAGCTAGATAAACGCCATAATTTAAACCGTCAAATAATTCATGATACATCTTTTCGATGGGGAATTTTGTTTCTATTAAAAATGGGTGCTTATAAAATTTTTAATACCAAGAGGAAATGCTTGTGCTTTTATGTTAAATGAAAAATTAGATGCACTAGGAAAAAAAAGAAAAAAGACTAGAAAGCAATAACCTGGTGTGTGCTGATTTATTTTATTTATTTATTTATTTATTGAGTTGGAGTCTCACTCTTGTTGCCCAGGCTGGAGTGCAGTGGCAAGCTCACAGACACCACAGCCTCGATCTGCTAGGTTCAGGCGATCCTTTTGCCTCAGTCTTCCAATTTAGCTGGAACTATAGGCACATGTCACCATGCCTGGCTAATTTTTTGATTTATTGTAGAGATGAGGTCTTGCCCAGTTGCCCAAGGTGGTCTCAAACCCATGGGTTTAGGCAATCCTCTCACTCAGCCTCCTAAAGTGCTGGGATTATAGGTGTGAGCCACTGTGCCTGGCCGATGTATGCTGATTTAAACCAAAAAAAAAAAAAAAAAAGACCTGGTTTATATCTGGTTTGTTGCATGTGACCACTACTGTGATGTGAATCATTTTACCATGGTGTTTCAAGCTGTTGACATGTTGTCACTATGTCTTGGAACACAGAATGGGGAATAGAGTATACAACCGGCTTTCCCAAGCCAGTTCTAGCCAACTTCACCACTCCCCCAGCAATAACCTCAAGATGTTGACAGTAGTTTGAATGATGTAATTATGGTCAAGGTTATTTTTAATTTATACTTTGCAAATTTTCTGTAATATAGTCAGGGGAAAGATACCATGTTTGAAAAGTTCATTTTTACCAGGGGAACAGTATTTTAACAAGTGTGACCATGTCCTGAGAATCCTACCTGAACAATTCAGTTTAGGCTTTTTCCTTGTACACTGGGCTACACAATTCTTGTTGTTCAGTTCAACATTTTTTTCACCAAATACTTTTGGAAGCTACAGTGAGCCAGAGCACAAAGTCCATGCTTTATCGTGACCCTGCCCACCCAGCAACCTCAGAATAATACAGGCAAGGAATACACTGATATATAAGCAGGAAGAAAGAGGTCACCATGTAATTATACTACAGCCAACCAGGACCCTGACCACTAGTCAGACATGCACACTGACACCAAATCTTTTTCTTGAGTTCTGCATTTCCTTTTTCTTAATAAAACTAGAATACAGCATTAATCTCTAAGAGACATGATTTCATATAAGTGGGTCCTCAGGCAAGTTATCTATTCCTGCCAATCCTCAGTTTCCTCATCTAGAAAAGGGGGGACATTAGTATACATTGGTAATCATTTCACAGTTGTGAGAATTGGATGAGATAACAAATGTGAAGTGCTCAATAGCACTTCGTAATAGAGATTAGTGCTTACTTGCCCCCTTTTGCTTACCCCACTGCCTTAAGAAGAAAGGAACAAGTCCAAGGAAATGTCAACCACCAGAAAGGGAATTGATAATAAACAAAAAGCTTATGTTCTCACAAATAGCCCCAGAGACTTAGAAGAGCAGTAGCACACATGTTTCCTATCTGCCCTGGCATGAAACCATACTTTCTGTCTTTGCAAAAACCTCAAACAGCTTTTCCCTAAATACATAGCTATCATATAGCAAGAAAAAAAAAATTAAGGTTTTGAAAGTCAGATTTATTTCGCATCCAAATCTGCCTTTCAGACAACAGGACATAATTTCAGAAAAGAAAAAGCACACAGCTTCTGCTTGCAATCACGAGCTGCTTCCCACTCTTGTCTTTCCGCCTAGAGATAAAGCATTTAATTGGAAGAGGTTGCAGATTGCTCAGTGCAGTTCCATGCAGCACACACACAGAATATATACCTTGATTGAATTCTCAGAAACGACACTCCACTTTTCAGAAAACACAAGTGCTAATCTCTCAGAGCACAAAGTACAAGTAGCTATCAGAGCCAAGAGCGTCAAATCATCACCTGGCCAGCCAGCCTGGCTTTCTCTTTCTCTCTAGGAGGGATCTACTCATCAGCACTTCTGGCACCAAAGGAGAGGAAACTGCTTGCTCTGGAGTAGAATGAAGCAAAGATACCCTATGGCTTTTTGCAGATGCCAGATACCCACAGTAAATGCAATCCATGGAGACAGAGCAACCCACTTTCAGGGTCCTCTCTCCTATTCTGCCCAAAGTTCAGGCAGCAGATTGATTTCATTTCTGATTTCTTTTAAAACCCTTCCTATATATTTAATCATTTTTGTTTTCTACCCAAGAATCATCAAGAACGGAGATTTTTTTTAATAGTTTAAAACAAATCAGAAGTGATGGTTTTTTCATGTATCTGTTGGCTGCTTATGTCTTCTTTTAGAAATGTCTATTCATATCTTTTGCCCACTTTGTAATGGGGCCGTTTGTTTTTTTCTTTTCGGCCTGTTTGAGTTCCTTGTAGATCCTAGATGTTAGGCTTTTGCCAGACATACAGCTGGCAAATATTTTTTTCTCAGCCTGTGGGCTATCTCCCCACTCTCTCGATGATTTCTTTGGCTTTGCAGAAGTTTGTCCGTTTGATGAGAACCCACTTGCCTATCTTATCTCTTATGGCATGGGCACTTGAAGTCTTGATCAGGAATTGGTTGCCAGTTCCAATTTCCATAAGGGTATGTCCTGCATTTTCTAAGGTTCTTATAGGTCTTTGATCCATTTAAAGTTGATTTAGAGTTGATACCATGTGTATAGGATAGGTAGGAATCTTTTTTTAATATTCTGCATGTGGTCAACCAGTTTTCCCAGCACCGTTTACTGAATAGATACTCCTCTCCCCAGTGGTTGATGGTGATGGCTTTGTCAAAGATGAGTTTGAGAAATTGAGGTTTTGCTTCTAGAATCTCAATCCTATTCCATTGGTCTATAGGCCTGTTCTCGTACCAATACCAGTCTGTTTTGATTATTGTAGCTTTATAACAAAGTTAAAAGTATGGGAGTGTGATAACTCCCACTTTGGTTTTTTTTTGTTGTTGTTTGTTTTTTTTTTTTTTTGGCTGAGAATTGTTTTGGCTATGTTTCCATAAGAATTCCTGTATTGTTGTTTCCAGGTCTGAGAAGAATGCCACTTGTAACTTAATGGGTATTGCCTTAGGTAGGATATATGTCTTAATAATGTTGATTCTTCCAATCCATGAGCATGGAATATTTTTCCATTTTTTTGTTCACTCTTTGATTTCTTTATGCAGTGTTTTGTAGTTTTCATTGTAGAGGTCTTTCACGTCTCTGGTTAGGAAAATGCCAAGGTATTTCATTGTTTTTTTGTGGCTATTGTGAACGGGATTGTGCTTTTATTTGGGTTTCTGTTTGTTTATTATTGGTGTATAGAAATACAACGGTCTTTTGCACATTTATTGCATACCCTGATACTTTGCAAAAGTCCTTTATCAGTGCAAGGAGATTTTTGACAAATTCTCTTGGGGTTTTCAAGGTATGCAAAGAGGAATAACTTGACTTTCTCTTTTCCTATTTGGATACCCCTGATCTTTGAGCAGCCAACAGATACATGAAAAAAATGCTCAGCCTCCCTAGTCATCAAAGAAATGCAAATTAAAACTACACTGAGGTACCACCTAACTCCAATCAGAATAGCCATCATCAATAACTCAAAAAACAATGGATGCTGGAGAGGATGAGGTGAAAAGGGAATATTTCTATACTGCTGCTGGGAGTGTAAACTAGCAGCCTCTGTGGACAACAATGTGGCGACTCCTAAAAGATCTAAAAATTTACCTTTCATACAACTCTGCAATCCCCCTACTGGGAATATCCTCAGAAGAACTGAAATCACTGTATGAAAAAGATACCTGCATACGTATGTTTATTGCAATATTGTTCACAATAGCAAGAACATGGAATCAACCATGCTCCCCATCAAAAGAGAACTGTATTTTTAAAATGTGTTACATATGTGTTACATTTAAAATGTGGAATATTGCACAGCCATAAAGAGGGACAAAATCATGAACTTCACAGCAACCTGGATGGACATAAGAGTCTATAATACTGAGTGATGTATCACAGAAACAAAGAACTAAGTATCACATGTTCTCATTCACAAGCAGTCCTTGAACAATTATCATAATACTATAAGAAAAGGATTGGCAGTAGTGGGAAACTGCTGGGGGATGAGGGGGTGGGGATTGGCAGTAGTGGGAATCTGCCAGGGGCAGGGGAGCACACTTCATCAACAAGAGAACCTGCATAATGAACTTTTGTATACCTAACCCTGAATTTACCCCACATCTTTAAAATTAAAAAATTAGGCTGGGCTCTGTAGCTCAGTCTGTAATCCCAGTGCTTTGGGAGGCCGAGGTGAGTGGATTGCCTGAGACTGTGGGTTCGAGACCCGCCCAGGCAACTTGGTGAGATCTCATCTCTACAATATCAAAAATTAGCCAGGCGTGGTAGCGCGCACCTATAGTTCCAGCTACTTGGAAGGCTAAGGCGGAAGGATCGCCAGAGACCAGTAGGTCGAAGCTGCGGTGGCTGGGAGCGTGCCACTGCACTCCAGTCTAGGCTATGGAGAGACTCCAACTCAAAAAAAAAAAAAAAAAACAAAAAGAAAAAAACTTAAAAATAAAAAAAGAAGTGATGGTCAATTTTATGTGTCAATTTACCTAGACTATGGTATCCAGATATTAGGTCAAACACCAACCCAGATATTGTTGTAAAGGTATTTTTTGATGTAATTAACTTTTGAATCAGCAGACTTTTAGTAAAGCAGATCACCGTCTTTAATGTAAGTGAATCTCATCCAATCAGTTGAAGACTTTAAAAACAAAGACTGAGGTTTTCTGAAGAAGAAGGAATTCTACCTCCAGACTCCAATATAAAAATCCTGTCTGGCTTCCAGTCTTCAGACTCAAGACTTCAAATTACCTGAATCCCAAACCTACTCTTTGCTCTATGGAGTTTGGACTTGCTAACTCCCACAATCACATAAGCCAATTCCTTAAATTCTCTCCAGATAGCTAGATAGATGATCCAGATATACATAGATAGATGATATAGATATAAATACATATATATAGATATAGATAAAAATATATACATATATAGAGAGAGAGCGAGAATGAGAGAGACATATCCTACGGGTTCTGTTTCTCTGGAGAAGCCTGACTAATACACAGCAAATAACATCTCTGTCCTCAAAGAGCAATCAATCAGTCCAGCAGTGACAGAAAATTTGCCAACAGACATAGAGTGCAGGTCTGTGCCGCTGAGGAGCAGATTCAGCCCCTTCAGGGTGGGCTGCTCATGTCTGTCTCTTCAGGCCCATTTCCAGAATGACCTCATGTAAATAACCCAGGTAGGTTTGAGGCCTGGGCCATGAGGCTAAAATGCTCCCAGACTCCTCCCTTTCCTCCAAAGCAGTCAGGAAATGATGGCAGGAGCCTTTATTCTCACCAGCAGAGATGGGAATTGAAACAAAGAATGCACCTTGGTAGAAGAATAAGCAGAGAATGTCAAACTGTGCAAGGAGAAAAATTGAATTTTCATGTGGCTCCCTAGGGTATGGAAAAGCCACCCTGGGAAACTGCTAGGTTTGAGTGATGAGAAAATTCAGTGAAAAGATGTGCCCCAGAGCAGTAGCTTCAGACTTGAAATAATTCAAGTATCATTTTTAGAGCTTTCTTAAAAATGCAGATTTCAAAGCTCCCAAAGGAATATTGATTCAGGAAGTATAGAATGGGGCCAAAAATCAACTTTCAACAATGCACCCTATGGAATTCTGAAATTCTGACATAAGTGCCATATGGTCTATGAATGGAAGCCATTTTGATGCAAGGTCAATGACTCATTCACACATCTATGAGGAAGTATGGTCATCTTACTTCTCACTGCAGCCCAGAGTCAGCTAGAGAACTGCAGAGAAGCTTCAGGCAGAGGATGCCCACAAGCAGGTAGAGCAAAGTCCATCTCTGATCATCCCAGCATTCCCAGCTTTTTCTCACTCATCTGGGAAAGAAGAAGTCTCTTGGGATGGGGCAGCCAGCCAGGTACTTGCTACTCCTCAGGGGAGTGTCAGCATTGCTTAGAACTTTGAGGAATGAAAAACCAATTCCAACAATGACCCGTAGTCAAAGGTTAACTTGAGATGGAATAAGCATTGAGCTGACATTCATTTTCCCTTCTCAATTAGCAGAGTCCTGGTAAAGAAAATGTCATTAGTCAACATGAAGGGTTGGGATAGGGGAACTCCGATTCTTATTCTACCTTGATATTTGAGCATAAGGATTGCAAATTACTCCCTCAGTGCTGTAACCTTCTCAGTCGCAACCCTCGATCAGCTCCCTCCTCTGTTCATGTTCAGTGTCTCACCCCTTCCTTCATTTTCATGTTAATGAGCCTTTCCAAATCACCTTATTCCCTTCCCTGACCCCCATTCCTGCTGACTGCTCACAGCCTGCAGAGGCTTCCTCTCTGTAAGAAGCATTACCCAACCATCTTAATTACTCCTTCCTTTATCCTCAGTGACCTGACCAGAGGCTGAACACCACCCCATAATTCTCCATCAGTCATTTTTAACTACTCCACAGTTGCTCATAAGTGCCCTCTGTTCTGTTCATCACTGAAGTACCCAGGGTTTCCTGAACAGCACATAAACCCAACCACACTTGAGAATGAAGGATGGATAAGCATTCCACTTTATAACCTTAACCCATAATAAGAATGCTAAAAATTGCAAAGGGCAGAGCTAGAGGTTAGAAAGAAAGAGGAGGAGAAAGAGGGTTGATTACAGAATGGTTTTATGCAGCTTCGATTTGGGAAATGTAATGAGAGAGCATGCTTGCCTGTTTAGAGGAAGGGAGGTGTGAGGTGCAAGAGGGGAGAAGATGCTGCAAAGTTCTGCCACTTGGTAGCAAGGAGTTTTCACAAGCAGTACTAAAACTCCACAGCATTGTGTTTGGGACTGGGGTGGGGGTTGTGTTTGAGGGAGAAAATTAGGGTCCCATAGCTAAGCCAAACTCAGTAAGTTAACAAATGTTATGGAGTATGCTTCTTCTCCTCAGCAGCCAAGTGACTGTGTCTCCATAGTCATGAAGCATCTGGGAGGCAGAGCTTTGGGGGAAATGTGCATGATGAAACAGTTACTGGTCCCAGATGTGTAGAGACACATAGCTGGTATAGTCCAAAACTAAACACTGCAATGCCTGTAGAAGATCGTTACATTAACGCCCACAGTGAATCCAGCCTCTGGTTTGTAAACCTTTAGCAATGCCCTCCCACATTGGCTCAGAATTGGTCCCATGACTTGATTTGGCCAATACAATATCAGCAAACCAGACATAAACAGAGACCTGATAGGTTCCTTGGGGTTTGCTATCTTGGGCAGTGCCATCACAATGCAAAAAACCTGGACTTTCCTCCTGCAGAGGCCACGTAGAGACCCAATGAGACCTCGTGGCTGACAGCCCTAGGTGGCAGCCAGAAACAAAAATGAGGTCATCTTGAACCAACCCATGACCGTAGTGTATCTATCTGACATGAGTGGCTCCAGACCAAACTGGCTAGCCCAGGCCAAATGGTCACATGTAAGCAAGTAAATGGTTGTTATTCAAAACCACTTAATTGAAAGGATTTGTCAGGCAGCAAAAGATAACTCTTAACGTTACACTTTTAATTGAAAGAAATTGCAACAATCCAGAGAAAACGAGACACTTTATGAAATCCAACATTCATGTGCATTTAAAATCCATCAAGAAGTAAGAGTAAAGAATCTTCTTAATCAGGTAGAGTATCTGACGAATATCCAAAGCAACAAAAATATAATGATGAAACATTAAAGCCATTACTGTTAAAATAGAGCACATGCCTGCTGTTGTCACTTTCACTTAACGTTGTATTAGTAATCTTCGGTAATCCAATAGGCAAGAAAAAGAAATAAAAGGTATACGAATGAAAAACAACATAAAAAAGAAAAACCACTATTTATTTATAGACAATGAGGTAGTCTGTGGTAGGCAAAAATGAGCCTGTGTTCTAATCCCTAGAACCTGTGAGTGCTACCTTTGTGACTAACTAAAAGGTTTTGGGTTGGGGATATTATCTTGGATTATCTGATTGGACACAATGTCATCACAGGAATCCTTATTATAAGATTGGTAGGAGATCAAAAGAGGAGAAAGAAACCTGACAACAGAAACAAGAGGTTGGAGTGATATAAGGAAGGGCTATAGGCCAAGGAATGCAAGCAGCTTCCAGAAGCTAGAAATGGGAAAGAAACAGATTCTCCCCTAGAGCTTTAGAAAAAAACAACCCTGCCAACACCTTGACTTTAGCCCAGTGAAACTGATTTCAAGTGGCTTCCAAAACTATAAGACAATAAACTTGTATTGTTTTAAACAACCTAGTTTTACTGTTCAAAGAAATCAAGGATGTTACAAACATACGGAAAAATATCCCATGCATGGGGATTGGAAGAATCAATATTGTCAAGATGTCTATTCTACCCAAGGCAATCTACAGATTCAATGCAATCCCTATCAAATTGCCAACATCACTTTTCATAGATCTAGAAAAGACAATAAAAATTCCATACAGAAGCAAAAAAGAACTCGAATAGTCAAAGCAATCCTCAACAAAAGAATCAAAGCTGGAAGTATCACACTTCCAGATTGTAACCTATTTTACAAGTCTACAGTAATCAGGATGGCATGGCTTTGGTACAGGAATAGGCACATAAACAAAAGAAACAGGGCAGAGAATATGGAAATAAAGACACAGTCTCTCAACAAACTCATCCTCAACAAAGTCATCAATAACAAACATTGGGGGGAAAAACATATTTATCAAATGGTGCTGGGAAAACTGGCTAGCCACATGAGGAAAAATGAAACTGGACCCCTACCTATCACTATATACAAAAATCAACTCAAAACAGATAAAGGACTTACATGTAAAACCTCAAACTATTAGAATTTTAGAAGAAAACATAGGAAACATCCTTCTGGACATCAGAGTGGGCAATGAATTCATGACCAAGTCCTCAAAAACAATTGCAACAAAAGCTAAGATAGACAGGGAGGGCTTCATTAATAAGGTAGGACCTTATTAAACTGAAAGTTTTTGCACAACAAAAGAAGCCATCTAGAGAGTAAAGAAACAACCCACAGAATAGGAAAAAATATTTGCAAGCTATGCACCTGACAAAGGCCTAACAACCAGGACCTACAAGAAATTCAAATGAATTAAAAGGAAAGAAACAAACAAGTCCATTAAAAAGTGGACAAAGGACATGAATAGACACTTCTCAAAGAATGACATATAAGCAGCCAACAAACACTTGAAAAACCACTCAGTCTCATTAGTCATTAGAAAAATGCAAATCAAAGCTACAATACATACCATTTAACACCAGTAAGGGTAGTTATCATTAAAAAGTCAAAAAACAGCAGGTGCTGGTTTGGCTGCAGAGAAAAGGGGATGTTTCTACACTGTTGGTGGGAATATAAATTAGTTCAACCTCTCTGGAAAGTAGTGTGGTGATTTCTCAAAAAACTAAAAATTGACCTTCTAGGTGATCCAGCAATCCCTCCTTTGGGAATATATCCAGAAGAACATAATTTGCTCTACCAAAAAGACACCTGCACATACATGTTTACTGCCACACTGTTCACAATAGCAAAAGCATGAAACCAACTCAGATGCCCATTGAAAGTGGACTGAATAAGAAAAATGTGATAAATATACACAATGGAATATCATGCAGCCATAAAAAAGAACAAAACCACAACCTTCGCAGAAACTTGGATGCAGCTGGAGATTATCATACTAAGTGAATTATCACAGAAATAAAGGACTGAATATTGCATCTTCTCACTTATAAATGGGCCCTGAACACTAATCACATTAGCACAAGGGTGGGATCAGTAGACACTGGTCACTGCTAAAGGGAGAAGGCAACACACTGGGTACCTGGTCCACTGTTAGGGGAGAGAGGGCTACCTAGAAGCCCAAGCTTTGCCCGCATGCAACCTACATATATAGTAAATTCCCACTTGTACCCTACAATTGTAAAATAAAAAAGAAAGAAAGAATGAATGAAACAAATTTTTTTTAAAACTTACCAAGTTTATAGCAATTTGTTACAGCAGCCACAGGAAACTAATACATTGTTTAAATACAAAACCCAGAAAGAATTTATAGCTAATAAACCTGAGAAGGAAGAAGACATTTATAAATGAAGAATTATCTCATGCTATTGTGCAGATCATTATCATAAAGATGACCTTATTTCCTAAATTAATCTATATTCAATGCATAAATCCCAACAAAGATTTTTTGTGGAATTTGACAGGCTTATCCCAATTCAAAGGAAGGATGAGGCAGGAAAGGATTAATTAAGCACAGCTGGGTTTTTCAAACCCTGCACATTCGAAAGAAAGGTCTGTTTTCAGGACTGGTTTTTAGCCAACTTTTGGGAGATACCCTCTAAGTCCTTGGAATATTCCCCCTGTAAGACTGTTCTGAGATCTTGGGTCATACTGTACCAGTTTAACCAGATAAATGTATCCATCCCGTATGATTTATGGTGAATGCCATGAATGCCTGCTTTTCCTTAGATGCGGGGAGTCGGGGGGGAGTGGGGAGGTGGTTAGGAGGAAGGAAGGGAGGATGCCTGGAATCTGAGAGGCTCAGGTCAGCCATATAGGTGCTGTATGATTATATAACTGATCTCCAATAAAAGCGCTGGTCACCAAGACTCAGCTGAGTGTCCCTAGTTGACCACACTTTATGCGTGTTGCTACACATTATTGCATCCCCATGCAACTCCACCAGGCAGGAACACTTGGATGCTTCTGCCTAGTTCCTCCTAGATTTTGTCCTGTGTCTCTTTTCCCTTTGCTGATTTTGATCTTTGATCTGTAGCCTTTGCCTGCAATAAAGTATAACTGAGTATAGCCATTTCTCAGTCCTGTGAGTCCTAGCTGTAGCAAATCATCAAGCCTAAGGGTAGTCTTGGGAACCCCTGACCCAAAGAGCAAAGCACTAAGAATAGCTGAGTCCATTCTGAAAGTAATCAACCAGGTGAAAGTAGTTACTATCTTTATCAGACTAAAGTCAATTATAAAATGATAATAAGTAAGTTAGGTGGCATTAGAACAAATGAACAAATAGAGTGGAACAAATACTAGAGAGATCTCTCTTCTCCATACATCACACATGTTTAAGACTCAACACTTCTTTCCTGGGAGCATCTACTATTTTCCTAAGGTTTATTAGTAAGTGGCATTTGTTTTATAAAATTTTCCCCAACTTCTCAAGGAAAAAGAGTTGTCCCTACTTAATGTTCCCAAAGAAATTTGCTCTTGCCTCAGACTGCTCACATTGACACAATGTTGACTAACCTGTGTTTGTCTGCCTGCCTCTCCCTCTACAGAGCACCG
This sequence comes from Carlito syrichta, assembly GCF_000164805.1. Classification (NCBI taxonomy): domain Eukaryota; kingdom Metazoa; phylum Chordata; class Mammalia; order Primates; family Tarsiidae; genus Carlito; species Carlito syrichta. Next base: position 107,779 of record NW_007232549.1, read on the forward strand.
TTAGTTCCTGACTCATCTCTGTCTCTCTAGTATATACCATAAGATAGAGGACCTCAGTAGATGTTAAATAAATGTGTGGCAAATAAATGAAATATTAATGATGATGATAACCCAAGCGTCACAACATAAATTTTAGCATTCAGTAGGATCTATGGGAAAAGACAATAAAACCTAAGACTTACATTTGACATAAAATAATGTGCATCCAATAAGCAACTTCAGGATTTTTTAGGTATCACACATGCAAACACAAAATTAAGGCATCATAAAGACCAGACTTTTGGAAGGTACATGCATAGCTTGCCAGTTTGTTATATTGGTTGGAAGAGTGTTTCCAATAAATACATTTCTTCAGGAAGATGCTTCATGGCAAACTGCAAACACACCCTGGGTTAAGCTTTATGAAAATTAGGTGTTTTCACTGTGTCACAATCTTATATAAGACTTCCATTCATAATGGAATTTATTTTCTGCTTCTAGAAATTGTTTTTTACCTAATAATTTTAAAGACTCCTGCATCAAATCCAATCACTTTAAAACCACATTAACTTGTGCACACTAATTAGGACTTACTTTTAAAAGAGGGAGATTAAAGGAGAATCTCTTCTTTGTAGTATTTATAGATAAAAAATATTTGCTAATCAAATGCATAGTGATAATACTGTCATGGGAAGAACTCAAATCCTTCAAGTAAGCTCCCATTTTCTTTCACAGCCTGAGTACACTCTACTTGCACTATGGATGCAGCCACCAGTGACATATGGCTAACGATCACTTGAAATATGGCTAGTACAACTAAGAAATTAAATTTTCAATTTTACTTAATTTTAATAGCCACATTTAAATGTACCTAGTGACCACTATGCTAGATAATAATGCTATAAATGGAAAATGTCCATCATCTCATGAAGGATATACTAGATAGTGTTGGCTTACACTCTAGACAGCCAAATTTCAATAAATAATCTGTGAAATTAACAATGACCAGTGTGTGGTATATCAAATATAGACTCTGACACTGAGGTATATAAAGATGAAGGATGGTTCCTGTAGATAAGGAGACAGATTTAAATATTTAAAACAGTAGGTCTAGTTCCTGCTACTTGGAAGGCTGAGGCAGAAGGATCGCCTGAGCCCAGCAAGTCGAGGCTGCGGTGGCCATGAGCATGCCATTGGACTCCAGCCTGGGTGACAAGAGTGAGACTCCAGATCAAATAATAATAATGATAAATTAAAAAGTGGGTCATCCCTAATGCAGGCAGGCAGAAAAATTACATGAGGGAGCAGTTAACTATCACGAATAGATCAAAGAAAGATTCAACAGAGAAGGGATATTTGAACTGATTCATATAGGAATCAAAAATTTCAACAAGGGATGGAAAACCATCTAGCCAAGGGAACTGCCATGTATGAAGGCATAGGAAGGTGCTACAGAGGACTATGACAACTGATGGGCAGCACATGTCTTGGTGAGGCTAGAGGGATCAGATCATGGCCCAACTGGGAGGCATGAAAGCCTGGTGGACACGTTAAGAAGCTTAGAACTGTCCCTTGGGACAATGGGGAATTGTATTGGGTTTCAAACAGAATAGCAACATGGCAGGAGCTATGTTCTAAAAAGTCATTCTGGCTGCCCAGGGGAACGTGGAGAGGTTGGAGACAGATCAGAGATGTGGAAACCAAGGAGGTGAGTATGACCAACAAGCAGAGGGAAAGTGACCCTGTGAGCTAGTACAGAGGAGATGAGGCTCAAGAGGAAGCAAGCGATGTAAGAGTTGTTTATTCTAAACGGATTAACATGTTTTTTTAAAAAGATTACTTTTTGAAAATATAGCAAGTGTGAGATGTGATCACTCTGATATCCCAATAGCATATGTTGCAAGAGAAGGTGTTGCTGCAATTTTTATGATGGGCTCTCCTTAAAGCGCACAAAACTCCAAAACGCTAAGCATGTGGCAACCTGAGAAAACCCATCACTGCCGACTGAACTCACTCATCCAGCATGGCAGCCATATGACAGATGTTCAGAATCTGAGTAGGTGCCTGCTAACAAAGCAGGCTAACAAAGCAGGAAACAGAGGCAGCTGAGTGGGAAGACAGCAGATAGGCCCTTCCAAGGCCTTGCCCAAACCCCACGAGAGTCCAAAATTTGGGTTCACATGGCCCCTGCTCTAGGATCCAGCTCAACAATTTACCAGGGCAGCACCTTTGAGTGATTCACTGAACTCTCTAAGCTCCTAATTTCCCCACCAGTAGAATGGAGACAAGGCCACTGACTTCATAAGGGATATACGAATGTGATTAGTACATAGTGAGTCCCTTACATAAGTTAATTCCTTTTTGCCTTCCCCCAAGGCAGGCTCTCTCTAGGTGGCCAATCCCAAGGCTCTAGAACAGAATTCATATAGTCAAATAGCATATAGTCAAAAGCCTTTCCCATCCCTATATCACATTTGTCTGTGGTGCCCCAATCCTTGATGCAATCTAAGTATCCTACAGACTTGGGAAGAGTTCAGGCAGTGAAGAGAAGTGGGACTCACCTGAACTCTAGCACTTCCCCCTCTGTTGGTGCCCCAAGGATGCAGCCCCCTCTGAGCCCCAGAGGTCTCCAGAAATGAACAGTAAGCAGGGCTGAACTGAAGTGTGGCCTGATGTAGTCTAAGCTGAGGAACCACACCAGGGACCCAGTATACCCTCCTCCTTCTCAAACAGGGCAGTATGGCAGGGAAGAAAAACTGATGAGGACACTGATCCATCCTATAACTGCCCAGAAAACAGGTGAAAAGGTCAGGAAGATCACACTTTGTCAGAGCTTAGGGTTTATGACTGAACAAAAAAAGGCATGAATTTTTCTAGGTTCCCTGGCTTATAACTATGCTTTTTCATCTTCAGGAGGTAGCCTTACTGGGGACCCTCTCTCTATTACTATCCAGATAGCCACCCTATTGTGACTACTACCTTTAACAGTTTACAGTCAAGAGTGAATTTTTAGATTTCTTGATTCCTCAAAGTCCTTCTGGATCTAACTTAGGCCCATACCTGCATTTCTGGTTTTCTACCCAAAGACCTATGTCTACCTCAAGCAAACAACACTCTTTAGATGACATCTTTCATCTCCCAAAGATAATATAGCCCTTTGCTAACAGGCCTCACTGAATCGCTTTGTCAGGATACTTTATTCAACAAATACATCCCTAGAGTAATTGGGATGAGTCTGTTTTTTCCTGGAAAACTTTGAAATGTGCAACTGAGCTAAAGAGCATACTGGAAACTTCTCACACTTATAGTCTAAACAATCTAAACTGAACTTTTGCAAACTATTCATTCTTACATAAATTTAATAAGGTCCTGTGGGATTCTTATTAAAAAGAATAAAGATGCCTGTCACTTTTTCTGGAGCAGTTTCTTTGTGGTTCTTTTCATATAACTAATCCTCCCAATGATCCTATGTGGTAGGTTGTTAGGGACTAAAGTGTGCCCCCACCACCACCACCCCAAGTTCATATGCTAAAACCCAAATCCCAAGTACACCAGAATGTGATTGTATTTGGAAATAGGGCCTTCACAGAGGTAATTAAGTTAAAAGGAGACCTTAGGGTAGGCTCTAATCCAATCTGACTGGCATCCTTGTAAGCAGAGAAGATTAGGACACACACAGAGACACTAGGGGAAACAATCACGTGAAGAGGCAGCAAGAGGGCAGCCATTTCAAACCAAGGAGAGAGGACTCAGAGGAAACCAACCCTTCCCGCACTTTGATCTTGGTCTTCCAGCCTCCAGAACTATGAGGAAATAAGTTTCTGTTATCTGAGCCACCCAGTCTGTGGTATTTTGTAATGGCAGACTTAGCAAACTAATACATGGGTTCACTATTTTTAAAATCTCAAATTTTCAAACAAGAAAACAGATTGAGTTTACACAACTGACATTTGAATTTGAACATGGACTTGCTGTGGAAACTCAATCTTTCAACATTACCCCGTGTAATGGTTTGAAAGCATCCACCAAATTTTACTGTGGACAAATTCATTTTAAGTTGGAAACTTAATTCTCAAAGTTATATGATTACGGGTATTTGGAAGTGGGGCTATTGGAAGATAATCAGGGTTAGATAAGGTCATCAGAGTGGGATCCTATGATGGAACTGGTAGTCTTATAAGAAGAAAAAAGACCTGAGCTGACACACAAGCATAAGCTAGTCCCTTGTCATGATGTCCACCATTTCATGATGCAGCAGGAAGTTCCTCACCAGATGCTGGTAGCATGCTTTTGGACTTCCTATTCTCCAGAACCATGAGCCAAATAAACTTCTTTCCTTTATTAATTACCCAGTCTCAGGTATTCAGTTATAGCTACAAAAATAGACTAAGACACCCTAGATAGTTTTCTCTTTTGCAAACCACATTAGGCTTGGGGTATATTTTATGAAGTTATTTTTTAAAAGTAAGTTTGTATATAAAGTCAGTTTCAGTTTCATCTTCCATCTCCAAATTGTTCCCTAATTTCTACTGTAAATCAGTACTGTTTCCAAACACAATAGACACCAACCGCGCCATGACTATGACCAAGATGAAGAAGGATAAAAAAGAAAGAACACTGAAACCCTGACACTAACTTGGGTCCATACTCCAGTTAAATCCCCAATCTATTACATTTATAATAATTTTTTCCCATTTATCCAGACAGAAACCTGAAGATTGTGCAGAGGAATGAATATTAAAGGAAAGCATTAATGCTAAACAGAACACAAAGTTGGATCAGGCCTAATTTATTGACAGGAAGCCACTAAGCAGAGATTCTGGATTTAATATTGTAGCTCAGGGGCTAGAAAGAGCTCTTACTATTTGCTTAGTTGGTTGACTGGAAGCTGGACCAAATGTGGCCTAATCTAAATGATGCTGACATGCCATAACTACTTGGATATACTATGGAAGAAGATATTCAAAGACTCCGAAAAACTGGAATGTTAGGATGAATTTATTATATAAGTCCTGCTTGCTTAGCCTGGAAGGGTTCAAAGGATACAGTTTTCATTATGACTGTGAGAGATAAACTTGTATGTGGAGTCCCAGCACCCTTGAAGAGTTCTGTGGTTCTTCTCTGTAGGTCTGAAATTACAGAAGGCACTGTGGCTACTGAACTGTTGTCTTTTAAAGCAATGGGGAAAATTGAATGCAAGGGTGACAGGGACCAAGTGGCAGCAATTAATTTCCAAAGACAAGGTGGGTGTAGTTACCCATAATGGACAGTAAAATCAAAGCAGTAATCTGAATAGTATGACTTCCAGAGACCTATAGTGTTGGCTAATTGATCATTGTGTCCTTAGAAGAAAAATGCATGGGCATTCTATCAAATTCTTACTTGATCTGTGTAAGTGGAAGAGTTCTAGTTTAAATGAAAAAGAAGTCTACCACGAATCACCAAAAACAGAGTCACAACCCCTTAATGAATTTCCCAAACTGGAGCCAGTTTATAAACTGGGAGTGCCCTGGGTGAAAGGAAAGCCAGTTCCCTTGAGGAAGGACACCACTACACTGTCAAAAGTTTATATCTTTCTCCCAGTTTTCGCCAAAGGGACTTACAGCCTTCTACCAGAGTGACTGCTCATTGGAGGAAGGGAAACCGACAGACTTTGGGGGGACTATTAGGCACTGACTCTGAACTGGCATTAATGCCAAGAGAGCAAAAATATCACTGTGGCCTGTCAGAGCAAGGCCTTATAGATGTGGCATGATCAGTGGAGTTTTACACAGTCCCTCTCACAGTGAGTTCAGTGGATCCCTAAGCTCATCCTGTGGTTATTTCCCTAGTTCTGGAAAACAGAGTCCCTACATACCCATTTCAAATATTTCCTCCAATCTGCCTATAAATTAGTGCAAATTTTGCTTATTGCCATACGATCATTTGAAACTTTTTTCTATACTTCTTTAAAAAAAAACCTATAGTAATCTCTATCTCAAAAATTTTTAAATTCTAGACTAGAAAAAAAACTGGTTATATAGAAAAGTTTGAAAGTGAATATGAAAGCAAAGACCTACTAGTACAGTTCTGGAAAATTCTTTCAGAAAGGAGTCCTGCTCCAAACCATTACTGATCAAGAAAAGCCTGTCATTTTCTGTGTTTAAGTGGTGCATTAACTTCATCAGGCAATTATGGCTCTTCCAGGTATGCTCGGGGGCATTAGGAGTCAGCAAAGTATCAGACAGAAATTATCTACCATTTCCTTCCATTCCAGAGTTCTGCCACATTGCTCCTCGTCTCTGAACTCTGCCTCATTTGAAAGAACTAAGACCATCCACCTGTGAATCTGTCTTTTGTGCTCAAGTCCATCTGGACTGCCCCAGTGACCACAATCAGCCAGGAGTCACCCACCTATTAGTGTGGCTGTGTTGCTGCTACCGATCATGGCCCACTCTCCAACATCTGCTGTGAGTTTGAGGCAGGGAATGCAGTCTCCACTGAGAACATCTTACTATATTATGATTTCATTGTCTCTCTTCTCCACTCCTTCACTGCCCTCACTCCTTAGTGACTACAGTCAGCTTGGAAACAAAAACCTAAACTCCATGGTTTGGACCCCACACACATCAACCCTCACAGTGAGACCAAGTCTACATATGGGTGAATGAGGGAACACAAGTTCCCAGAGGCTGGAGAGCTGCCCAAGGCCACTCCACCTCCAGTTAAAGAGACTGCACTGCAATGCGCATCTTCCAGTGAAAGAATGGGAAGCAGCTATGCATGCCAGAGAAGGACCCATGCCATGCCTCTGGATTTCCTTCATGGGACAAGGGTAAGTAGGTGAGGATGACAGGATATTCTAATTCCAGGAAATGTGTTTTGAGACTTCTTTCTCCCTGCTCAGCCTCAGGGTGCTTTCTAGAGCCTTGGCTGGTTCTCACACCCTCAGCTTCTTCTCAGTTCCAGGCCTCAGGAGACCTGGATCTGATTCCCTTTCCTCTCTGAAACTGGCACCACCCACAATGTTCCTGGGGCCACTCTCAACCTCACCTCAACCTCCCCAGCCCAGCTTCAAAGGTGGAATGTTCTTCCCAGACACCTTGCTCCTTTCTTTCTTCTGGAGAGGAAACTACAGGTCGTTTGCATTTGAAGTGTCTTATCACTGGTGCCAATGAGGAGACAAGATAAGCGAGTCCCAGTGATGAAATTCTGGGATCTCCTGCTTCTCATGGTGGAGGCCTGGTGTCCAGAACCTGATTCCCTTCTGATATGGAAAGCCATGGAGCATTCCGCTGAACACAGCCTCTTTGTTCTTCTTCCTAGGAGGGGTTTATCAGCCCTCCTTTTGCCCTGCCAGGGAGTAACCCCAGAGGTAATACACAGCAAGGCCAAGATTGGGAGCCCTGGAGCACTGAGAACATGCTATACAGGTAGGGAAACCGCTGGCAGCCCCAGCAAGCTCTGGGGGCATGACCCGGCAGAAGTGAAGACTCTGGTGTGCCAGACGACTTACCAAGGCAGAGATGCCAGTTTGTGGGGAAAGGTCAGAGACTCAGCCCCTGGATCAGAAGCACAAGGAAAGTCTCTGTCACAGAGAATTAAGGAAGAATTCTGTTGGCAGATGTTCTTTCATTCAAATGTTCATTCAGCAAACATTCCTGAGTGCTTTCTGTTTGTCAGGGTGGGTCTGAGGGGGAGACAATTTATTACAAACTAAAAGTCAGATGCCCCCCAAACTAATCCCATCTTATACTGTTAAAACATTGGGGCCAGACTTTGTGGCCTCAGCCTGTAATCACAGCATTTTGGGAGGCCAAGGCGAGTGGATTGCCTGAGTCCGCAGGTTCGAGACTAGCCCAGGCAACTTGGCAAGACCTCGTCTCCAAAATAAATTTTTAAAAATAGCCAGGCATGGTAGTTCCGGGTACTTGGAAGGCTGAGGTGGAAGGATTGCCAGAGCCCAGCAGGTCCAGGCTGGGCGACAGAGTGAGACTCCAACTCAAAAAAATATATATATATATGTTGGCACATGCATTTTCTGTGACCACACCCAAAAATAAACACCAAAACCCTAGAAGCACACTTGCATACAGCACTACTGTATATACTGTGCACATGGTCATGACATTACCCCATGACCAGCGCTGTGGGGGGTCCTGAGGACAAAGCAAAGGGATAGACATGCTCCTCCAAGCAGGTGAGCAGGAACGCTGATTCAGGAGTTTCCTATGTGTCCTCCCTATCCCAGGCCCAGAAGTGACCTGCTCAGGGCAGGATTCCAACTGCTGGAGGTCTCAGGGTCCTAGCTGGAACCAGAAAGCAGACAGGGCTTGAGGACCCATCAGATATGACTGACATTCTGTGTTTTTAGTCCCAAGAAAGGCAGTCCCAACCTATAAGGAAGGCAGTGAAGAGACAATCATCATTACAAAGTAATGGGTCCAGGAGAAGTCAATGACCGAGTGGACAAGACCTCTGTGCAGATCTCTTTCCTCCAGGAATAGACAAGTGATTACACCATGATCCACACCCTCTCACACATGCACTTCCTCAGAGGTTTAGAGGGATCACTCAAGGGAAAGTAGCCTCTTAAGGAGAACTTAGGCTATAGGAGTCAAGGCTATGGGCTGCCATCCTTCCCAGACAAAGGGAAGAAAAACTGGCTGGGACAAAGCAGAGGCCTGAGGAACGAGGTCGGCCTCTGGATTTTATTCTTGTTTACTCATCACTTTTCAGTTGGGAGGTCTTGGGTATTATCCCCTCTATCTTCAGTTTTCTCTTCAATAAAATGGAGATGATAAGCTCTCTCCCCTGGGTTTTTGTGAGCACAAAATCCTGTATAGAAAATGCTTAGCCCAGGGCCTGTCCCCTGAGGACAATAATAATAACGGTAATATCTACAAACATTGTGTATAAGGCACTGCTTTAAGCATCGCATATTACCTGATTCCTGATTCAACCCTCACAACAGCTTCATGAGATAGATGCTATTATTGTCCCATATTGCACATGAGGAAACTAAAAGGCAGAGAGGC
>NW_007232549.1:116794-155030 GCF_000164805.1 Carlito syrichta
GATAGAAGAGGTGTAACTAGGATTTGAACTCAGGCAATCTGACTCCAGTACCTGTGGCCACAATCACAATACAGTTCATTAAGTAGCAAAACCAGAGGTGGTCATTGTCATTTTGCCAACTAGGAAAGCTTATTGTGGGGATTAGAAATAAAACATGAAGTGTCCATAAATTGGTGCCTGGTGTAGTCTGCAGGCATTCAATAAAAAAGAACTAGTGGTTAGCATTGCTATCACTCTAAATAAAGCTAACAGAAGGTATGTATATAATCAGCCCCCTTAGAAGCTTAGCGTATCGGTTATCAACTGCCACATTAACGCTGTATAATCAATAGCACCAGATTCAGTAGTACACGGCAAGAGATTTTTGTTGAGCTCACAAGTTTGAGGAATTTGGAGATGCAGGCTAGGCTCACTTATGTTGCCTGGCCTCACTTCATGTCCTGGGATGGCTAGCTGTTGACTGATTTAGCATGGCCTCCAGCTGGAGCATCAGAGGCAGCGGAGCTCTGCATATCCTCCGTCCTTTAGCGGACCAGCCCAGGCCTGTTCTCATGGTGATGACGGAGCACAGGAGCAGGAAACCCAACTAAGCAAGGACTTTCCCAGTCCCTGTTTGCATCCTGGTTGCTAATTTCTCATTGGCCAAAGGCAGCCACACAGTGAAGCTAAAAGCCAGAGCAGGAAGTTCCTGCACAATTACCGGGAAAAGGGTATGGATAGGGCAAAATGAAAAATCTTTCACACTTACAAAACCAGCAGCTTGTCTCAGTGAAATTATTGGATCATTATATACTCCTCCTCCAGGGGAACTTCCCTTAGGCACCTTTGTGTTAAGTTTGATGAACTGTGCTTGATTAGCATTCTTGGGTCCTCTAAAATCGGTTTGTCCACTCAGTGTATGCCAGAACCCATGGTGGTCACTGGGAACAGACCTGTGAGCAAGACAAGCAGAGTCTCTGCTCTGAAGAGCTGTTGTTCTGGTGGAGAAAAATGTGCACAGCAATACATCATATAATTTCACATAATGAAAAATTCTACAAAAAATATTATTCAGTATTATTCGAAAAAATTTGGAGGTAGTCATAGAGGACCCTGATCTTTGAGATTTATATCTGTTTCCTCAGCCCTAAGTTCAGTGCCTGGCACTGAACAGGCTTCAAAAAATGTTGACAAGAGGCCAGGCACGGTGGCTCAAACCTGTAATCCCAACACTTTGAGAGACTGAGGTGAGGGGATTGCCTGAGCCCATGAGTTTGAGAACTGCCTAGGCAATTTGGCAAGACCTCATCTCTACAATAGATCAAAAAATTAGCCAGGCTTGGTAGTGCATACCTGTAGTTCCGGCTACTTGGAAGGCTGAAGCAGAAGGAGTGCCTGAGTCCAGCAGATTGACGCTGGGGTAGCCGTAAATGTCCCACTGCACTTCAACCTGGGTGACAGAGTGAGCCTCCAACTCAAAAAAAAAACCAAAAGTTGACAAGAGGATGGGTGGATGGATGGATGGATGGATGGAGAGATGGATGGATGGATGAATGGATGGATGGATGGGTGAACAGATGGATGGATGAACAGGTGGGCACTACCTGACACTTCTGTGCTTGCTTCCTTACCACCTTTACTCTCCCTGACTTATAGAGTCCAGGAAAGATCCCAAGAATACCCACTTCCTTTCCTATATCTGGAGATCCAGTCAAGTGGCCGAGGTGCTCCATGGGCAGCAAAAGGATTGCCTTCCTTTTGATCCCTCTGCTCAATATCAGAAAAGTGTCCACCAAGCAAATGCTGCCCACTGTCCCTTTGGAGAAGTTGAGACCTGTTCCTGTCCTATTTTGTGCATGTTCTGGCACCAGGGTAAAAAAGATATGTGAGAAGCAGAGGACGATGCCAGCTCTGATCCCACCCCACTTGGATTCTCCTGAACTCCATCATCATATTCGTCTGCCCAATATTTTGGCTTCTCACCTCCATTTTCTGAATGACTAGATGTTACATATATATTTACTCTTCACAATAACTCACTAAAGTTGGTTTCCTTTTCTTACTTTATTGAGAAGTTAAGTGGCTTGCTTCAGGTCACTGTTACAGAATGGTAGAGCTGTCATTCAGAGTCAATTTTTCTGAAACAATGCAGTGGAATGGAAATAAAACATTATTCTAGTCCAACAAATATGGGCATAAATCCATGTCCAACTACTTGATTAGCCCCATAACCAGGCATGCTGAGCGTGACAGAATCCAGCAGGCACAGTGACATCCACAGCCTTTCCACACCTGTCCTGGCAGAGTGCATCTTGTAAAAGCTCAGCTGTTTGTTGCTTACATTTTTATTTTTAAAAAGACTTATAGAAGTAAGTCAACTAACAAAGTAAATTTTGAACCTAAACAAAGTAATGAAAATTACCAATCTTCTCCACTGTGTGTGCCTACAAATAAAATAATGTCTTAAATGACACCGTCTCCCTCAGAAGACACAAAGACTCCAGATGTGGGTCCAGGTGTTTTGCTGGGACACTCTTTACCAGAGCTCCCTCAGACTGTAGGTGGTGAAATTCAAGGCAGTCATGGGGAAGTTGTACAGAGCAGACAGGAGGAAGGGTCTGGGGCATTACTCCGGGGCAATTCGTACTACTGAAAGTTATTTTTAATATGTTCCATATGAGTCATGAAAAACATAAAACATGCAAGGGGTTTATCATAAGTTTCGATGAGATAAATACTGTGCACTCATGCAATTTTAAAAACATGTAAAATATGTATTTAGTCCAAAAGCTGCATTTTTAAAAATGAACATAAGGAAACGATTTCCTAAAGAGCCTTGCTGTCTGAGACAGAAGATCAACCCAGCCATCTTAAGGATACAGATCAGATTTATCCCTCTGGTTATGTGCCTTGACTAGAAAAGGCTTAAGTCATGAGTTATCCAAGAGGCAGGATTAAATTCTGCAGAGCCCAAGCATGTACTCAACTGCACCATATACCTTCAACTTTGCTCAGTCTAGCTCCTGAGGTCCCACCGACCCTGCTGCCACTTACTAGCTACGCAATCCTGTGCCAGTAGTTGAGCCTTTCAGTTCTCCCATGGCCACAATAACTAACTTCCATGGTAGGTGAGAAGACCAAACAAAATAATAGCGCTTGTTTGATAAACTATAGCCTATTTACAGATGCCAGCCACCATTGTTTTTGTAGACAGAAAAGCAGCCTGCAAAATATTTTGAGACTCACCCTGAGATCAGCAATGCGTCAGGGGCTAACAAAAGCAAAAGACTTGGGGCCTACCTCTAAGAGCTTGTAAGCAAGTTTTCAGACATAAAGAGGAAACAAAGAGGGACTCATGTAAAATGACAAATAAGCAAGTGAATATTCTTATGGGACAGGTTACAACCAGCTAGAAGATTCGAGTGTGAGTCAACTACACACATGTGGCTAGAGGAAGACACGGTGGGAGGGAGAGCAGGTCCTCGGTGAGATATGAGCAAGGCTGAGAAGACTCACATGTCAAACACCAATTTGGCAAAGCCAACTGGATCTAATTTAAGATCTGGTCCTGGTCATCCCCCTATCACCATGAACCTCTTCAAATGTGTCCCTGACCCACAAGTGGGCTAAGACTCAGGTTGACTGAGAAATCAGAAGGAAGACTCGGAGAAGCCTGGCCTCCAGACTGGCCCTGGTAGAGTAACCTCTGTGGACCCAGGGTCCTCATTTGCAGCACAGACCACCAATATCCCCTTGTCCACCAATGTCCACCTGGACCTCTGAGAACTCTGAGAGAGGTCATGCAGATGTCGCAGAAAGGGAATTCAGGAGCAGCTTCAGGAAGAACAACTGGCCAACAGTGGAGGAACAGACAAAATGAGGTGAGAGGGAGACGAGAAGGAAAATGTACATTGCCCAGGTGCCTGCTGCGTGCCAGGCACTGTGTTTGTCTGTTTGGTCACCCATTATCCCACGTAACTCTCTCAACTGCAGTTGAAATTAACATTCTCGTTTTATAAATAAGGAAACTGAGACTCGTAACAGTTGTAGGGCTAGCGCAAGATCCCATACCTAATAAGTGGAAGAAAGATTTGAATGCTTCAGCCCATGTTCTCAAGGGCTCGCAGAGGAGTTGAGACCAGACCCCAAGCTGGGGAAGAAATGGCGGGGTTGGAGCACAGTAAGCAGCTTCTACTTCTCTGCCTTTTCCTCAGCTGGGAGAGGAAGAGGGCTGGGTTAGGGACACTTACCTTGACTCCTTGGAAAGTTCTTGAGGACTCGAAGAAAATGAATTGGAGGACAGCAGCTTAAAGGTGGCCCGTGGCTCCCTCCAAGATAGAGAGAGGAGCAGCTCAGAGGTCCAGGGGAAGTAGGGGTACATTCTGTCCAGGAATGAAGATGGGGCATCTAACAGGGTACCCCCTAGGGAACATGTCTGGCCCCATCCCGATGGCTAAGACAGGTAAGACTGACGGGCTGTTCTCAGGGAGCCACTGAGGAGGAGAGTCAGGAGCCTGAGCCCAGCATCTGGGAAGGGCACTACCCATGAGGGTCCCACTCAGATCAAACTGGGAAGAGAAGCGCTCAGGTATTTTGCTTCCCAAAGTTAGACATGTAGGGTATGGGCAGGAGTGCAGCAAGCCACAGGTGAACATCCCTATTTCCCCACAAGATCAAAGCTAAGTCATTTCAAATAATATTTTTATATTAGCACCAACTCGGAAAAATGGAACAGAATTCAAGAATCTGCATGGAATTTTAAAAAACAGCATGAGACTTCAGAGAAATTTCTCACTTTAAACAGTCATTGGCGCTTTCCCTGAGAAAGTCAGCCATTAGGCTTTGCAAAGGGGATTTTCCTAAATGAAATTCGAGGAGACAAAGAGGGGGTAAGACACAGGAAGAGTAGAACTAGGCTAGACCTCCAGGTAGTTGGATTTCGTTGCATAAGGAAGAAGATGCAGGAAGCCAAAGGGGTGAACCCTGGACTGGCAGCTAAGGGTCCTTTTACACAAATTTGGAAGGGTGTCACCAAAGCAAATGACATCTCCTGCCCATCTAGGGTTTTAATACCAACAGAAATGACCAAATTGAGAGTGTATGTAAACCATAAAGGTCTCAGGGACAAAATAAATCATTATCTTCATTTGGCAGCAGTAACCCAGTGACCCTGCTTATCTCCTGACCAGTCCTCTCCTCCTGGCCATGCCCATTTTCTCTGTAGCTCCACCCAGCTTTCAAGCCCCACCCTCCTCAGCTCCACAGCTCCCTTATCTCCTTCTGCAAGAGCTGCAGATGTGAGCTTTGCTGTGATCTGCTTTTTTTGTTTGCTGCTTCTTGAACCTACAATCTGGACACGTGAACAACTCTTCACCACTCTCCAAGGTCCCTTCTCTCTAAGTCCCGTCTACTGCTCAAAGCACTCTGGGAAAGATGATCCATAGCACTGCAGAGCTGGAACAGAGGGGCACAGGGGGTGCAGACATTGGACTGAATTTTGGCCCCCCTTCCAAATTCATATGTTGAAGTTCTAAGCCCCATACCTCAGCTTGTGCCCTTATTTGGAAATAGAGTGGTAAATGATTAAGACGAAGTTACACTGCAGTAGGGTAATCCCTAACCCAATATGACTGATGTCCTTATATTATACAAAGAGGAAGTCTGGAGACAGAGACAGGTACATGAGGAGAAGTTTCAAGTGAAGTTGAAAACAAAGACTGGGATGATGTTTCCACAAGCCAAAGAATACCAAAGATTACTAGCAAACCACAAGAAGCTGGGGAGAGACCTGGAGCAGAGACTCCCCTCACAGGCCCAGAAGGAACCAAACCTACAGACACCTTGACCTTCGACCTCTGCCCTCCAGTACTCTGAGATGCTAGACTTTTAAGCCCCCCTAGTCCATAGTACTTTGTTATGTCAGCCCTGACAAACTAAAGAATGAAAAAGAAAATTCCAGATACAGAAGGAAGGGAGTGGATGTTGTTCTAGGTAAAGAGAAGATACCGAAACCTCAAGATTTTCCCAATTAACTACGAATTGCTTCTAAGAGTCACTGACTACTGGAGAGAAAGGAGGAACTGGCAGCTTCAGCTGGTCCATGGCAGGAAGAAGAGCAGGAAGCGCCTTGGAGATATAGTCCAAATCTCTTGTTTTACACATAGAAAAACTAAGGGAAAGGGGAGGAGAAATAAACCACTCCAGGTCACACAGGGGTCAGAGCCCCAAAGAACCGGAATCCATCTCTCCCAATACTCAGCTCTGCAGACAACACACTGATTTCTGCTGAGAACATGACTGATGTGAAATGAGCTATGATGGAAAGCAGGTTTCTGTTTTGAGCAAGGCTCATGTTTAAAAAAATAATAAGCCTCATTTAGCCATTGCTTTTGTTGGGCTTTGTACAAAATATTTTGTTTTTCAATGTAATCAGCATAACATAAACTTGGCATATAGGGAAAGACACACAGGAGGGGCTGCTCCCTGGTGCAGACTGGAGATATTGTATTGTCACCTGAGGAGAGTGTTGGTTTTTCTATCAGAGGTTCTCACCAAAAAAATTGTTCTTACCTTCCTAAGGACATTCTGTCCCTGACCAGACGAGGAAACAGCATCCTGTACTTTCGACCCGCATGGCTAACGACTTTAACACATTCATTTTTCTACTCAGCTGAAGGCTGTCAGAGTGACTCACTGCTCCCTTAGTCAGAAACTCTAACCATATGTAAGGAGAAATTTTGCTGTAAAAGTCATCAGAGTGGCAGGACTGGAGAGGTTCCTAATCCCACTGTGGTTTACCGGGCTCCTTCATTGGGAGAGATGATGGGCCCCAGGCCAGAAAGGTGGGGTTAGGCCAACAGGAGGGCCCCAGCCTACTGGGAACAGACCTGTCCTCCAAATATCAATGGAAGGAATTCAGACTTCACCATGGTAGTCTCACCCCAGTTTCTCCTCTCCCAGGCTGATGTGACTCAGGGCAGGCCCTAGCCTCTCTGGGCTTTGGTTGTGTCACAAAATTGGGCTTACTTACTTCGTATGGATAAAGGCAGCGCACTGGTCAGACGAACTTGAGATTCCTCTCCACCCTCAAAGGCTGTGCTCAATTTTAAATGCAAGTAGTAAGATTAGCCACCAAAATGGGCTGGAGTTTGGGAGTCACTGATAGAAGTTCCCTTGATTCCCCTCTGCTGTCCTTTTTTTGTGTGACCTTTCCTCTCTCTCTTCCTTTGCTTCAAATCTAACTGCCCTACTCCTTCAAAAAGGAGGACAAACCAATGTACCCCCTGTCCTGCTGCCCTGGCCCTGGGCCCTGGCTCTGGACTAAATCCTTTATGCAATGTCTTTCACCTTAATTAACTCTCAGAACCCTGGGAAAGGCTATAATTGCACCTATTTTACATATTTGGAAACAGAGGCAGCACAGAAGTGAAGTAACTTGAACCCTGTGTCTTGATCTCAAAATATGCCCATCTTCTCCCCTAGTGTGACAATGCCTCTTAGTGCCAAGCTGTACCTTGGGTTTCCAAGTCTATTTCTTTCAGACTCCCAGGGGTCAGGTTCCAGCCGGCATCCTTGGTGTTTTTTACTATTTTCAGTCTTTCCCATACAGTTTTCTTCTCCCCCCTCCCCTGCTCCCCTGGTCTCTGGTCCCTTACTGCACACGCTCTCCCTAACACTTGTCCTTCAGCCTCCCCACCTCTGCAAGACCCTAGTGTCCTCCTGATGGTCCAACTTAGTGACCATCCTTCTGCCAATGAATTCATGTCACAACAAATTCCCTGAGGTTTTTTTCCCCGCCCTCCTGATCACTCCTCCTGTGTGTCTTTTATTCTCTAGTATAATTTGGGGGTGGGGCATGACTTTGGGGCCCTGGGCTCATCCCTGATCAGCTACTTCCAAGTCTCACTGATTTTTTTCTCCTAATTTCTCTGATTCTGCTCACTCCCTGCCAGAATAGTTCATGTTTCCCCATAAATGACTGCTCTCTTGGAACTAACACCACTATACAAGCTATGCACCAGGCGTGGGGAGAAAGGCACAATCATTTTGTGGATTCATCACAACATGCTTACAAAGGAAAATGAAAATCAGGTCATCTACTTTCTTAAGAATGCTGATCTGAATGCAAAATTCAGATGCTACAGAATCATACTGTCTATTCAGATACATGCCAGGAAAAAAGCTTAACCCTTCCTAATTCAGGATAAATTTCTTGGCTAGAAAAGTATTCTTTTTTCAAGAGTCAGAAGTATTTACAATACTCTACCAAAAACAAATTAATATATTTGAGTAGGAACCACATAGAGGGACGGGAGTACTTGGGCTCTAAATTTCTAATGTGACATTAACACAATAGTGTGAAAAGAAAAGATTTTGTATTCCAACATGTTAAAGATATTGTGAGGTCCACCTTCTGGCTCTGGCCACTTCAGTCTTTAAAAATACCCCTTCTTTCTTCTCAAGTCTTCCTATATAAAATAAAAATTTTTTAAAGTAGCCAGGAATAGTATTTTGAACTTAGAATTTGTCATTGCCAGAGTATAAACAGAAAAGAATAAAGAGGTGCTAGTCTGATATTACAATTAAAAGACAAACCAAGACGTCATATCAGAAAAGTTGAGTTCAAATTAACAAAGAAATGAGTCCAAATGAAAATTCACAGGCCTGAGTGAATTAGCACCTCTAATAATGCACTTTTCATACAGTAAGAGTCATGAAAGTGTCCAAAATTTGAATAGCTCAAATTATTTTCTTAGCTTCTTAGTTTCTTAGCATCATTTCTAAGAGGAAGATAATAAGGGCATCAAAGGATTGTTGAAAGAATTAAACAGAGTAATATACACAGGGTCTGCATTAGTGCTTGGCACCTAGTAAGCATTTCATCATCTCTTTGTTATCATCCATCTGATGGGAGGAGTAGTCATTTAGAGGGCCCACAGTTTACTCAATACTCTACAAGGTACTGTGTAAAGAAAGATGTGTGTGTGCAACCCATGAGATATTTGACATGAAATGGTTAAAGAACAATACTCCTTACCACAAGTTGTTACTGCCAGGGCTTACTTTCAATAGTGTAATACAGAAAATGTCACGGTATCTACATTTCTACCTGAAAATGGAATCTGTTTTCAGCTCAGATTCCCATAAAGAAGTGAGGCTTCCTACCAAAAGGCATTTCCAACACCCCTCCTTTCTCCACAGAGCAGTAGGATTCAACACTGAAAGAGAAGAGGTGGGAAACTAGGAACACAAAAAGAAGTCATGCAGAGATTCACAGGAAGAGCAGGCAGCCAGCACTGTGGATAGAGTGTTGAAAAAAGCTGTCCTGAACAGCGATACAGTAATAATGAATGCCGTGAAAGAAATGAAGCAGGTGCACACATCAACCAAAAAGAGATGGGATCCTGTACAAAAACTACCCCCAGGCAACATAGCAGGGGTGGCATTCACAGACGATGGGCAGGGGGCCAGGCCTCCCACACCAGCCCATAGTGGTGATGATTAATTCCTTAGCAGATAGGTTCCCAACCCTGGGTGTACTGCACCATCATCTCTGAAAGATTTTTTAATTTTTAAATCAGACTCTTGGTTGCACCACCCTACCTAATTAGGATCGCTGCAGTTGTACCCATACAGTTCACAAATATTAAGTGCCATTATCCTGCCTTTTGACCACTGTCATCAATTCTTTCCATCTTTTTCACATTCTTTCTTCATCAGTCTTTGACCATAAAGAGATCTTCAAATTCTGGAACCTTTCATTTTCCCACACCTTTAGTTACAGTTCCCCAAAGAAACAGAACCAATGAGAGAGACAGAGAGAGAGAGAGAGGAGAGAGAGGAGAGAGAGAGAGAGAGAGAGAGAGAGAGAGAGAGAGAGAGAAAGAGAGGGAGAGAATATGTAAAATATGTTTTTTTAATAGAAGTGAGATCTCCCTATGTTGTCCAGGCTGGTCTCGAAATCCTGGGCTCAAGCAATCCTCTTGCCTTGGCCTCCCAAAGTGCTGGGATTACAGACATGAGCCACTGGGCCTGGCTTAAAATAAATTTATTACAAGAAATTGTCTCACTGATTGTGCAGCCTGAGAAGTTCTAATATCTGCAGTCAGCAAGCTGAAGATCCAGGAGAACACATGGTGTGACTCCAATCCAAGTCCAGAGGCCTGAGAACCAGGAAAGTCAACGGTGTGAGTTCCAGTTCAAAGGCAGTAGAAAATCAAAGTCCTAGTTAAGCAGTCAGGCAGTTGAAGTTAGTTGCCTCTTACCCAGTCTTTTTCATTCTACTCAGGCCTTCAGCTGATTGGATGATGCTACTCATATTAGGAAGGCCATCTGCTTTATTCAGTCTACAGATTCAAATGTTACTCTCATCTAGAACTCCCTTATAAACACACCCAGAATAATGTCTGACCAGATGTCTGGGCACCCTGTAGCCCAGTCAAGTTAACACATAAAATTAACCATCACAGACCACGACTGATCTTCTAAACCTCAGTGACAGTGATGGCTTCTGCCATCCCTACCCAGTATGTCTTAACATTTTCTGCATTTCTACACTCAAGTGGCTGAGCATTTTTAGGATAAAAAGAGACACCTGAACTGAAACAACTACTAATTTATCTCTTTGTTGCCAGCTAAATCCTCAGTTCCAGTCTTCAAATCCTTCACTTACATTTACCTCCACCCCCAATCCCCATTATTCCACACATTTCCCACATTTCTCAAGTCCCCCAACCCCCTCTCATGGCCCTACTACCTCATGCCTTCCTAAATGTGAATCCAACTCCCATCATTACCTTATATTTTTCAATACCTAACCTTTCCTCCACCTGTGCCCTTGGTATCCACTATTATCATTTCCTCCCCCTCCCACCTCCTTACTCTCAAACTTCAAACACAACATGCTCAATTCTCTCCCATTTTGTGACAAACAGAATAATGCTCCCACCTAAAGGTATCTATATCCTAATTCCCAGGGCCTGTGCTTCTGTACCATATAGGGAAAAAAGGACTTTACAGATGGGATTAAATTAAGGACGTTAAGATGGGGATATTTATCTGGATTATCCAGGTAGGCCAATGTATCCTCAAGGATCTGAACAAGAGGGAGGCAGGAGGGTCAGAGTCAGAGAAGATATGGTAACAGAAGCAGGAGTTGGAATGAGACAGGATGGTACCATGAGCTAAGAAACTCAGGCGGCCTCTAGAAGCTGGCAAAAGAAAGGAGATGGCTCTTCCCTGAAAGTTTTCACAAGGAAGGCAGCCAAGTGGATGCCTTGATTTTAGGGCTTGTCATCTCCATATCTGTAAGAAAATAAATGTGTGTTGTTTCAGAGTTTAGTTTTGTTGTAAACCTGTTTGCATCAGCCATAGGAAACTAACATCTTAAGGTCACCTTCTTTCTTCCAAATCCCTCTTTAGCTCACTATCCAATCACTTTCCTCCTTATCCAGATTTCTAAAAATAATTCTAATCTCCTTTATTTAGCCTTCCTCTCCTGCCATTCAGTCAACCTACTGCTTCCTGTCCCATCCTCATCAACATGGATTTTGTACATTATTACTTAAAATAACTTATTACCAAATACAATGCAAACCATCGAGTCATATCTTGTTGAAAATGGTCAGTCAAGTTTGATAGCTCAGCCTGTAATCCCAGCACTTTGGGAGGCCAAGGTGAGTGGATTACCTGAGTCCACTGGTTTGAGACCTCATGTCTACAATAAATCAAAAATTAGCCAGGCATGATAGCATGAGCCTATAGTTCCAGCTACTTGGAAGGCTGAGGTGGAAGGATTGCCAGAGTCCAGCAGGGTGATACCGGGGTGGTCATGAATGTGCCACTGCACTCCAGCCTGGGTGATGGAGTGAGACTCCAACTCAAAGAAAAAGAATGGTCAATGTGTTTATCAAATGGGGGCATTGGCAGCCACCTACATCCTAGCACTCTGAAATCTACAACTCTGGTCGATTCTCCCCATGGCTTCACACTATGAAGACCCCTGACTGCTATGCATTTCCTCACAGGTCCTCAGTAGGAACCTTAAACTCTAGTTGTCCAAAAAAAACCATTTCCACTACCTCCCCAATCCTTCTCCTGACCCCAAAGCCTCCTACTTGTTTCACTTTGAATCACCATATAAAACAAGTCACCCACGTTAGAAATCTACAATTCTAGCCAGGCTCGGTGGCTCAGCCTGTAATCCCGCACCTTTGGGAGGCTGAGGTGAGTGGATTGCCTGAGCCTGCGGGTTCGAGACCCGCCTGGGCAGACGAGACCTCATCTCAACAATAAATCAAAAAATTAGCCAGGCGTGGTAGCGCGTGCCTGTAATTCCGGCTACTCGGAAGGCTGAGGCAGAAGGATCGCCGGAGCCCAGGAGGTCGAGGCTGCGGTAGCCGGGAGAGGCCACTGCACTCCAGTCTGGGTGACAGAGTGAGACTCCAACTCAAAAAAAAAAAAAAAAGAAATCCACAATTCTTCAATTTCTCCCCCTCCTTGGGAGACATCATCCTATCAATCTGACCAGTCTTACCTTACATCCTCACCATGTCTTGAATCTGTACATTTTCCTCCATCCCCCATTTTTTTGAAGTCACCATTATTTCATGCCTGGAGTCATCTCTTAATTCATCTGCCTGTTTCCATATGTATCGACCTGCTGTCCCCATGGCAACCAGCATGCTTAACCCTAAAATGCAAATCTGGCTCACTCCCCTGCTTACACTTTCCAGTGACTTCCAAATGAGGCAAAGTGAGCTGTGTAGGTAATGAGGCCCTCAGTAGCCTAATACCTACCTACCTCTCCAGCCTCACTTAACTTTAGACCCTGCCTTGAGCTGCAAGCTCCATCCATGCTGCATATCCCAAGCTCCTCTTTACTTCCGTGTCTTTTGCTCTTGGTGGTTCCTGTCCTTCAGATTTCTTTTTGCAGTGACATCCTTCAAGACTCAACTCAAGCATCACCCCTAAAGAAAACTTTTCTAGACTCTCATGGGCTTGAGTTAGTACCCTACTCCAGGCTCTCAGATGTGTTTGCCAGCACTTGGCACAGTACCCCATGCATTGTAGGTGGTCCCTTTAATGTTTGTTAAGTGAATACACAGCTGGTTAATTATAGTTAACAGGTACAATAATAGAGGTGAGAAAAGGATGCACAGCAGAGGAGCATCTTCTTGTCCTCTTGGAGAATCAAGGAAGGCTATAAGAAAGCAACAGCAGAGCTGAGCTTGGCAGGTGACTTCCAAATTGTGTGTCAGGGAGATAAGCAGAGTCAGCTTCGTGACCACGTCACGTGTGAGTCACATAGAGCCCTCTCGCTTGCTTTAGGGCTGAACTGTCACCATCTTGAAGTTCTTAATTTTTGGACATAGAGACTTGCAGTTTCCCTTTTCACAACTTAGCCTATCTTGCAGACCAGCTTGTCCAGAGACACAGGGACACAGAGAAAGAGCTCAGTGGGAGCCCTGAAAGATAGCTCCAGTTTGACCATGCTTCCCCTCAAGGCAGACTCTCAAACTCCTGGGCTCAAGCAGTCCTCCACCTCAGCCTCCCAAAGTGCTGGGATTATAGGAGTGAGCCACCACGCCCAGCCCAGACTCTTAACCACAGTAAGAATGCATGCCTTATTTCCTTCATGCATCTTGATCTATTTATAAATGTTTAAAGTTTAAGAGGAAAACACCAAATCCACATTTCCAATCCTTTTTCTGTGCAATACTTAAATGTGCGTATCGTGGGGAAAATCAAATCCATCTGCTTCAGATTCATTTTCACTTTGTTCATCAGAATGGCTCCTACTTCCTCCCCATGAGAGCTATCTTGTGTCCAAGAAGTCATCTAAGCTCTCTTGAAGTTTTTGGATTTAAAGAAAAGGGTTTTGCAAAATCTTAACTTGACTCAAGAAAACTGAACTAAAATCTCAAAAGGTCTGATTAGATTTTTACAACTCTAAATGCCTCAGTTCAAGGTGGGGACTCAGCTTGGTTCAGTCCCACAAGTCACCTCAATATCCTTGTGTGGGAGGCACAGTCCCCTAGAAAGGGACATTTCCTCCCACAAAGGAGACAGTGCCTTGATTGTGCATTAAAAACTCGAAAACTCTGAAGAAATCTATCCGCTGCTGGAGGGGGGGAAAAAAGCCTCTTGCTCAGACCATTACATTTAGAATCACAAATCTTTAGGACTGAAAGGGGTAATTGAGATCATCCACAACAATAACCACCATCTGTACAGCACTTTACACTTGATAAATCACTTTCACACTCATTTTCTTATCTAATCCCTGCAGCTATTTTGTAAGAGAGGTACTGTTATCATCACCCTCAATCCTGTAGCTGAGGCAAATGAGATTCAGAAAGGTTGTATGGATTACCCAAGCTCACACAGCTACCAGTGGTGATGCTAGCACTCATACTTGGCCCTTGACACTCCCCTAGGGACTTTGACCCCAACCCACTTCAGCACTTCTCAGAGAGAAACAAGGCCAGCATCATCCGGGACCTTGCCAGCCTTGCCAGGAGTCACACACAGAGTGGGGTGACAGCCAAAATGTCCAACCCTTGTCAGTGTCCCTTGTCTCCCTTTATTGAAAGAAATCAGAAAGAGGTTTATCGCCTCTCAATCCATTCAAAGAAACGATTTCATTGGTTTTTGTTGTTGTTGTTGTTGTTGTTTTTGAATTGGAGTCTTACTCCGTTGCCAAGGCTAGAGTTCCGTGGCACACTCATGGCCACCCCAGCCTCCACCAGCAATCCCTCTGCCTCAGCCTTCCAAGTAGCCGGAACTACAGGCACATGTTACCATGCCCGGCTAATATTTTATTTATTGTAGAGACAAGGTCTCACCAAATTGCCCGGGCTGGTCTTGAATCCACGGGCACTGGCTCAGGCAGTTCACTCGCCTCAGCCTCCCAAAGTGCTGGGATTACAGGCTGAGCCACCGAGCCCAGCCCGATTTCATTGTTTCTGACACTGTCTCACCCACTCCTCTGAAATAGCCAGGAACAAAGCTGTGCACTTTAATGTAGACTATTTTCCAAATCCTTACAACAATCTGATAATATAGATATTCTGCCACCCATTTTCCTCAGAGAGAAAACTAGATCCTTCCACTAAGTCACATTGATAGCATTTGGTTCCAATCCCATAAGGACAACCAGTGTGAGAAATGAAGCTCTTTAAGAGGAAAAAGGGGAGAGAGAAAAGATATCCCTGAAGTCCCGCATTGGGACAGATGACTGTATGACTTACTTGTTTGGTTAGGATTATTTAAAAACTGCAGGAAAATCTTATACATGAGGAACAAGACAGGCGTGAGGAGGGACAGGGTCTGACTTAGAGCAAAATCTGAGAAATGCATACATATATATGCATACAGAAGACACAGCTTAATCTCTTTCAAGTATATGCAAACTAAGCTATAAATTAGTACTAATCAGTACTCGTGAGGTGAATTAATTAAAAAGTTACAATTCACAAGAGGCCTACATTACTTGATAATGTATCACCAAAGCTTATGAATATGAGAATTAATTGCTTGGCCCAGATGTTGAAGGAATACTTAATTTCTTGAGCTCTTGGTTTGAAGCATCCATTGATTTTTATACAGCATTGCAATGAATCTAGCATTATTGTGTGTTTACTAAATTATTATTTTAATGAACAACCACCATTTATTCATGAGTTAATATTTGGTGCTTTGCTGTGCCAAGCATTTTATACACATTGTTTCATTTAACCCTCACAACAACTATTTAAGACAGCTATAATTATCATTGAAATAAAAAAGAAGTTCAATGATCTAAGAAGCCACGGTCACAAAAATTAGCTAAAGAATTTAATATACAAATTTGTGTCTGTCCAATTCTGTGAAACCCTTGATGATTCTGCTTTACGAAAATCTGAACAACTGAGAATAGGTTTCATTTGTAAACCATTTAGCTTTGCCTGTTTCTCATTCAAAGCTTAAAGACACACTTGAATCTCAAATCTGCAGGCACACAAGTCCTTTCATTTCCATCCTATGTGTTCATTCCTGACTTGTTTCTCAATTCTACTTTAATCAAAGCAAAAATCAAGTGTTTCTGCTTTCTGGGTAGTATGTACGTGGAGACAAATTCCAGTCATTGTTTTGAGGCTGGGGGAGCAGAGTGAACATAAAATCCACCACTGCAGGCAGCTGCAGGAAAAAGGAAGCAGTGGAGGAATTAGAGAAATTTTAAAATCTGGATTCCATGGAGTTTGAGTTTTTTAGACGTTTTGATTTTTTTATTAGCATGGTTTTATTTCATACAATAAACATACTATTCTTTTGCAATAAGAAAAATACACTTTAATTATTAAAATGATAAACAATTTGACTGGGTACAGAATTTTTTTAACAATCCTTCTTCTCCCAAACTTTAAAAATATTGTTCTATTGACTGTCATTATCCAATGTTATAGAAAGAAATCTGAGGCCTCCTGATTTTTGTCCAATGTTTATTTTTTCTAAGTATTTGGAATTGTTATCCACAGATTAGAATTCAATCTTTTTGTCAGATGTTTGTCAAGTTTAATTAAACTTTTTGGAAAAGGTTCACATGATAGGTTCACAACTTCCTTTAGTTTCATAAAAATTTTATTCTGTGTACTATTTTGAATATTGTTTCTGATTTGTTCTTTAGGTCCAGAAATTTTTTATTTTCTAGTCTACATCGGCATCATCTTTTCTCTGATCTTTGATCTCTTGTCATTTTTTTCCATCCAAGTTTTACTCACAGAGTTGTTCCTCTGCCACTGAGTTCTGCAGCACTCTGAACTTCTACTCTGCTTATTTGTTTTCTTACATCATTTTCTGGAGTCTGCTTTATCCCAATAAAGGTAATGTAGTTTCAATCAAAACATAATGGGATATCTTGGAAGACTTAAAAAATATATTCTAGGACAGGCTCAGTGGCTCAATCTGCAATATCAGCACTTTGGGAGGCCAAGGCGAGTGGATTACCTGAATCTGTGGGTTCGAGGCCAGCCCAGGCAACTTGGCAAGACCTCATCTCTACAATAAATCAAAATTAGCCATGTGTGGTAGCACACGCCTGTAACTCCAGCTACTTAGCAGGTTGAGATGGAAGGATCGCCAGAGTCCAGCAGGTTGACGCTGGGGTGACCATGAGCGTGCCACTGCACTCCAGCCTGGGTGACAGAGTGAGACTCCAACTCAAAAAAAATAAAATAAAATATATTCTAGGTCAGACATTATGGCTCAAGTCTGTAATCCTAGCACTTTGGGAGGCAGAGACAAGTGAACTGCCTGAGCCCAGGGGTTCTAGACCACCCTGGGCAATTTGGTGAGACCTTATCTCTACAATAAATCAAAAAATTACCCAGGTGTGGTAGCACATTCCCATATATATATATATATATATGTATATATATATATATATATATGTATTCTAAAGTTTAACTATAGAAAAAATCTATAAGATTAAATGGGTCATTATGGGGAAGAAAGCAGGAAACAGGAGAATTATAAAGACAGAAGCCAATAAAACAAATTTTAAATGATTTTTAAAACTAAGATAATAAAAGAGAAAGAGTGTTAGTGCAATGCCAAGACAGGTAGGCAAGTGAGTGGAGCAGTATCATTTTATTTATTCTTTAGAAGATATTTTAGCTGGGGAAAGGATTTTACCAATGGCAATGAAACTCCTAGCTAACCACTTAGGAAAAAAATACCATACTAGAAACCTGACTTACATTTTAAATCAAAACTCTAGATAATTTAAAGATTTAATTATTAAAAACATTAAAGTATTTAAATAAAAATTATAAATATTTACATAATATTCATAAGTAAGAGGACTTTCAAAGTATTTCACCAAAGGCAAAAAGCAGAAATCAAAATCTGAGAAATTTAAATCAATTAGAAAAATAAGTACCAATGGGAAAAGATACGAATGAAAGATATACCAAAACACAACAGAGAGAAAGAGGGAAAATAAATACAAATGGTCAATTAACTTATGAAAAACATTTAAATTCACTATAATCAAAGAATTGTAAATTGAAGAAAACTATTAACATGTTCTCAGCTTTTATTGCTTGCTTCACGGTCTCAATTTGTATGCATTTGTAAGATGAAAAAAGAGATTTGAAGGGAGAGACTTATAAGACCTGATGTTGACCAAACATGCTGGAGGTGGGTGGACAGAGGCCATAACATGAACTAGAATAACATAATTGCTCCCAGTAATAAAAATACAGACAATGAGGGTAGGTTCAAGGACAGAAAACTCACCATGGACTGAGGTAGTTGTTCTCAAAGAAGACGTTCAGGAAAACTGAGCCCTTGAACTTGACCTTGAGCAAAGGAAAAACCAGTACAATAGACTCAGATCTACTCCAGTCTTGGCAATCCGCCTCAGGTGACTGAGATGGCTAGGAATTCACAGAAGATAACTGGGAGAAGGAAATTAATTTTGTCTAGATTGCAGGAAAGTGTGTTTGTGTGTTTTATAGTTCAAAAAAGTTCTTTTGTACATTATTTTCACATAATCTTCCAAAGGGCAATAAAGAGATCATTACCCTTATTTTAAAAAGGAAACTGAGACTTAAAGAGGTAAAATAATATACCTGCAGTTTCACTGCTATATATTATTGGAAGAGTTTCCTGAGCCCCATCTAATAGGGAATCCCAGTTTCCTTCTTCATCACCCCCGTTGTTGTGTGGAATAAAAATACCAGCTCTGTGCTTCTATATAACAGCTGCACTGGATCCAGAATGGATTCTTATCCATTTTAAGTGGCTGTGCTAAGAAACAACACCTGGTGTAGGATGTAGCCAAAAGAGTATCATAGCTGTCCTTGCATAATCAGAATACACTTACTAGGGGAGATGGCCCTGACCATGGCAGAACCTTCTGTGCTAATACTCCAAACATTGGGCCTCTGTTTCTCCAGGTACAAAACTGAAAGTTAGGTAGTATCCTCTCTAAATTCCTTTCCAACTCTGATCTTCATGGGTACCACAGTCTAAAGAAGTAAACACACACGCAGAAAAGAACAAATAGGGTGAGGGGACTGGAACCCATATAATGATAAGGAGTGGCCAAAGGAACACAGGACAGAGACAAGAGGACACTGGGGGGATGTGAGTGATGTCTGCCTCCAAGTGCCTGTCGGGATATCTTAGGAAAGACTAACTCAGTTCATCCTGTGTGGCAACAGAGGGAAACTGAAACCAATGGGAAAAGTCTTAGAGAGTTAGAATTTGCTAAAAAATTGTGCCATCTAAAAATGAAACAAGTAGCTTCTGGGGAAGGGAAAGGGAAGGGAGAGAAAAGGAAATACTTTTATTGAGCTCCTGTCTTGAGGCAGGCAGGACCTTTAACCCTTGACACCTATGACTTCTAATTCTCACAACAATCTTGCCACTTGGATATCATCAGCTCTATTGTCCAGGTTACCAAACTGTAACCTGGAGAGAAACTATTTGATCGGCATCAGCATGGAGAGTTAGTGAATGCCCTGTCAGGAGGATGTTGGAGCAGAAAGATGAAATGCCAACTTAAATGTATTTAAGCAGCTGATGTAGAAGGCTGGATAGGGTTGGGTAACTCAGTTTGTAATCCCAGCACTTTGGGAGGCCGAGGTGAGTGGATTGCCTAAGCCTGCAGGTTCGAGACCAGCTTGGGCAACTTGCCGGGACCTCATCTCTACAATAAATCAAAAATTAGCCAGGTGTGGTAGCACATGCCTGTAGTTTCGGCTACTTGGAAGGCTGAGGCAGAAGGATCACCAGAGCCCAGCAGGTCGACACTGGGGTAGCCATGAGCACGCCACTGTACTCCAGCCTGAGTGACAGAGTGAGACTCCAACTCGGGAAAAAAAAAAAAAAGAGGCTGGACAGAAGGCTCTTTATGACTGCTCCCAGTCAAGAAATTTCATGATACTATTGTGTTTGGGCACTACTTCCCAACCACAGTGAAGCATGTACCTCAAAATGCTGAATGGAAAGAAATCTCATGGATACTACAGCCACCACCACCATGACGACCACCATTATTACGACTACCAGCACCATCACCACCACACTGGGCACAAGCACCCCTAAGATTAGAGACACGAATTGCTGTTAAATACATGACTCTCAACATGTCGTTGTCATCATTTCACAGTGAGGAAACAGACTCAGTGAAGCAAATTGTTTCTAGAAGTTCATCGAGCAAGTCAAGGGCAGAGCTCCAGCTCAAACCCAGTCTGTCTGACTCCGAGGTTGCTGCTAGCTTCAAAATGCCCTGCTCTCTCATTAATTCTTCCAGCATGCTACCATGCCAATCTTGCACCTGAGCACAGAATATTCCACATTAAGAAGTAGATGAAGCCGGGAGGGGTGACTCATGCCTATAGTCCCAGCAATTTGGGAGGCTGAGGTGAAAGGATTGCCGAGCCCGTGGGTTTGAGACCAGCCTGGGCAAGTTGGCAAGTGTCGGAGCGGATATCATACAAAAAACAAACAAGCACTGTCACTGTAACAGGCCTTAAGTAAAGGCCCAAACAAAGGTAAGGTCTCGCTTAATGACCCCAAGCTCGTAGGCAAGGTCTCCCTTGAAAGCTCTCCATCCTAGCCAAAGGCAGGCTGTAAGGGATACCCTGCTACACAAAACAGTATCTCAAATGACCACACATCCGGGTACACATAATACAAATAAAACCTTAACTACAACAAAATAACTACAAAATAGCTTGCCTTTTAGGTAGCAACATAATTCAGTTATGGCTCCCTCACAAACCTTAAATCTCTTCCAACTTCCCTTATGCCTAATTAAAAAATAAACATGCTAAGCGAGTTCAGGGCCACTTCTTCTCCATCAGAGGAAAGTGTCCCATCTGGCCCCAACTTTTCTTTGTGTCTTTCTTAATCTCTCGCCGTTCTCTCTTGGAACCCTTAAGGCAGTTGCACAGGTCTCAGCAGGCAGGACCTTGTCACTACAATAAATAAAAAAATTAGCTGGGCGTGGTGGCGCATGCCTGTAGTTCCAGCTACTTGGAAGGCTGAGGCAGAAGGATCACCTGAGCCCATCAGGTCTAGGCTGCGGTGACCGTGAACAGCATGCCACTGCACTCCAGCCCGGGTGACAGAGTGAGACTCCGACCCTCCAAAAAAGAAGTAGATGAGCAGGTGTTGGAGCAATCCCTGCCCCCGTGCTCTTTTCATGAAACTATCATAAGTGTCACTTCAGTGCCTTCTGCCCCTTTGAGAAACATAAAGGACTCAGTGACATAATGAGAATCCACCTGGCTTCTCAGTTCACGGTAGCCCCGGAAGGTGGCTCCAGGACACCGGTCCTGCCATCTGCAACTTACCCACAGAGTCTCAAGAAGGCAAGATGCTACCTTGCAGAGTATAGTTCATTTGAAAGATTCATCCCCACAGGGCCGTATTCTCCACTCGGGGACGCTGAGTTGGCTTGCCTTCCTTGTAAGGTACGAAGGCCATCAGTAAATTTCCCCACTCTCAGCACTTCCTCTGACTCTCTGGCTCTTTCAGCTGAGGCTGCAATGTTAAACATGTAGTTTTGTAAATTAATTTTTTGAAGATTCACTCTTGTCAGCTAACTTTTCTCACTGCAATAAGCCAGGGAAGTCACTTACTAGCAACTGAATTTTCTACTTTCATGTACTCCTGAGCCTTTTTAATTTAAGACAGTATTCCAAAACCTCTATTCAGCAAAACTCACCAGTTATGTACAAGGAATCTAAAAAATGTTCACTTAAAATTAATGGGAAAAATGATCATCCCAACTTGGCTCTGGATCTGAAAAGTGTCTGGGTACATCATCTGAGGTGAGAAAGGACCCGGAAGATAAGTAAGTTTTCAGCTAGCATTAACTGCCGACAATCCCAGTGTTTCTGTTTCTTTCCCTTCTCCAGCCTCAATTTAACAGTCATTTATGTCATGAGAAGTCTTGTGTCAGGCTCGGAATAAGAACATAGAAGACGGAGATGCAGCTTCTGCCCTCCAAGAGTTCATGTTGAATAGGGAGAGAATACACATTCCCCCCACAAGACAAGGCAGGCAGTCATCAGAGATGCAAGGGCCTCCCAGGCACAAGTTCCCATTTTTGGTCCTAAATGCATCCTTAAGTTGCTCCATAAATTTGAATAAGTGCTCCCCCTCTCTAAGATTCAATTAATTCATATAAAAAATCTTTTTAATAGAAACAGATTTTAACTAAAATTCCTTCTACCTCCAGCTTTCTAAGAGTTAAGAATAGGAAAGTGTTCCAGGAGAAAAACAAATGCCCCAGCAGGTTGAAGAGAGTAATTCTCATCAAGTCAGTACAGGAAGGGGCTGGGAAGGCAGTGACGGGTCATGGGCTGGCTTCGAGGAAGAACGAGGATGCTGATGGCTTGGGAGAGGACAGTTGGGAAACATTCTTGTCTAAGAAAGTAGGTTCCCACCATTCTTGCTGCTGATGAAGGAAGCAGAGGGAGGAAAAGTAGCGAGACAGGGTTGGGAGAGAGGCAGAAAGAGGGAGAAAAGAGGAGAGAAAAGGAAGAAGAAAAAGAGGAAAACAGAAGAAGAAGAAGGGAAGCAGAAGCAACACTGTCCAATAATAATAATGATATTTACACAGTCCTTTGAGGTTTACAGAGAAGTTCCATACACCGTGCCCCATTTAACTCTAAAAACCAAGTGGGGAGGCTGGAGTCGGCACTTTACCCACAGACTCACAGTTGACCACATACATCTAGTCATCAGTGGAGCCAGGATGGGAATTCTGAACTGACTGCCAGCAAGCCTCACATCATACAACCATGACCACAAGCTCAGTGCATGGCCACCATGTCAGGGTTATCCCGAGAAGCTCCACATGCATGCCTTCAGCATATTCCTGGCTGACATGATTCCCAGAGGCAATGAAGAACAGCCCTGCTGCCTTCTGCCCTGGCCACCTGGCAAAGGTTCCTCTCCTTGACCAACTCCAGCTGGGCTCCCCTGAGCCTTTTCTCAATGAAGCCTCAACCTTGGCCTCTAAAGATTTGATCACACACAAACCTAGTTTCTAACAACTTGGCCACATCCCTAAGATGGTTCTAGCACTGCTAAAACAATCAAGGCTGAGAAAACTCAAGGCTACCAAAAGAATTTAGTTTGTTCCAGCCAACACCTAAAGATAAAGTTCCTGTCTTTCAGTCTCTGCAATAGGGCAGGAGCTTAACTTGGACACGCGCCAGTTACCAAGCCCAGATGGTTTTCACAGGAACTGACCCCCTTCCTGCTTTTTGTAATTTTCACTTCCCTGATTCTATTGAGCTCCCAGTCACCACCTCCGACCCATCATTGCCTCCCTCTCCAGTCACTTCTGTGCACCTCCAAGGTGAGCTCAGTTCATGCTGCACTCGTTTCCCTGTTGCACCAGTACACTATGATTAAGATCTGTCATTACCACTTTAACTAGTGTCCAGTTTTGTTTATCTCTGGCACACCTCAGGACCACTGCTTTCAGTTCTGGGTCCCACAGCTCATAAGGGAACTTGCCTACCCAGAACACTTTAAAGCATGGACAAAGTTCTTAAAGCCAAGTAATATTAGGCACAATTGAAGGATTTGGAGTCATTTGCATGGAGAAGGGAGGACTTTAGTGAGTGCACAGTATTGTTTCAGGATTATCTAAAGCGCTATTGTATCAGCAAGGATCCCAACTGAAAACAAATGGCTTTATGGAATTGGGTTCATTAGAGGAAACTGTGCCTACAAAGAGACTATTTACAATGGTACAGGAGTAGAAAAACCAAAGGATAAGTCGGCGACCTGGAGCTAGCAGCAGAGGCGCTGGCATTATGCCTAGGTATTGAAGGATATAAAGGAAGTAGTTACCACAACCCTAAGAAAGTCAAGTAGAGAGACAGTCTCCTTGAAAGAAGCAGTGGCAATCAGTTGAAGGACAAATCCAATCAGAGGCAACCCCAAAGGCAAAATCCAGGAAATATATATAGCTGAACTCATTCTCCTCCCTCCTTTCAGTCTCCTGACAGGACATCCCCTTGACCATTTCCAACTGGAAGTCAGTATACAGGATTCCATGGAAGAAGAATTCTGTACAGGTCAGCCTCTCAGGATAGACAGCAGAATGAGGAAGAGTATAAAGAGAGTCTGGAAAGGACAGATGAAATTTATCAGACATAACCATCATGTAAGAGGATCACACATAAGCATGAGACCATGGGGAAAGAAGGAGAGGAAGAAAGGAAGAGTCGGGACCAAGAAGAAGTTACAAGAAATGGGAAGGGAGGGAGGGAAGCTATGGAGGAAGGGAGGAGAGAGAGAGAGAGAGATTAACAGTTAAACAGAGCTGAACTAGGAAGGAATGAGCTTCCTTAAAGAGTACTGGCTCCCCACCATTGGCTTTCATTCAAGTCAAGGTTAGAAGACAACTGAGTCAGGAATGCTCTAGAGGAAATCCAGTGTTATGTTGGATTAAATGATTTACAGAGTTGCTTCTAATTCTGATATCCCATGCTATAAAAAAGGAGATTAAAAAGTAAAATAACAGAAAGGTTTGTTGTTGTTGTTTTAATTAAACAACTGAAATCTTTCTCCTCAATCTCCTTTAAGTATCTGCTTTCAGTATGCCCAGAACATAGCAGAAAATGCTGACTGATTAAGAATGGCACCAGAGTTAATTTTCTGATTAGGCAGATTTTTTAAGTCATTTGAGTGTTTGTCTCTTTGTTTGTTTGTTTGTTTAACAAGTCTCTGCTTGTTTATTGTGATAACAGAATGACCTTGGCAAGGAAAGGGCATGTTCTTTTCTAGCCCAAACAACTTCAGAAGACCATATTCTTCATCACCTTAAGATGTATAACAAATAACTCAAAAATTTTGATTCATAATTTCCCCATAATCTCTCTAAAATGGAGTTGCAGATTACGAAGATCTTCTCCCAAGGAGAGCATCTAAGAACTAATTGCAAAGTTTGTTAACTTTTAAGTTTTTTATCTCTTGTTTACCAAATAATAATAATTTTCTCCCTCTCTTTACCACAAGAGTTATAGTCAAGGTTGATTAAAATCTAGGTTTGCTGATGCTTCCATTTCCTGAGTTTCCAAACCAATGCTTCAGAAAAGTTTAGCAATTACATAATTAACCAGTGTATTTTATATACAAAAGGCATCTCATGTGGGCTTTGTATCAAGTGAATAATAGCAATGTTGTTTTGAGTGAATAATACTTCAGTGAACTCCATTGTTACTAAGTAATTTACACTTAGTTACAAAACCAAGAAGATTATTTGGAAATGTGTGCATTGAAATCTGCCATACATTGGTTACACAATATGCTTTTCATTATTGTACAATGTCTTCAAGAATGGAACTAATAAAGCTGATATTTCATGGTGTAGGGTGTAGACTAGCAGTTTGATGTAATGTTTCAGCTCACAGTTTCTTGTATACAAGGAACAGATTAATCTATTCAACTGGAGAAGAAGACCACCCAAGGTTTAACTGTGCAGGTGAGGTGTGCAAAAACAAAAAAGAAAGAAAGAAAAAAAAGAAAAGAGAAAACTGGCTCACAACTATTTTCTCCCAGAATGAATGTAGTCAATTGACAGATCTCCAAAATAAGCATGATGAAGCCATAAATCGATGGATTCAATTTCTGTTCTAGGAAAATCATGAATTAATTCAGTTATGTTCAGTAAGCCAAAATGTTGTAGTCATTAGGGAATTTTTAAGAGCAGTGGGTTTGATTTCTTTGTTCCTGCCTTGCCAGTGGTAAGTGGAAGACTTGGTGTTGTGATAGACCCACGTGATGGAGCATTAGCAGAGCACAGTTCACGCGCAGGCATGTCCTGCGAGACTGGCAAACTAATCCTATCTGGGTGCCTGGAAAAATCATCAAAATGGGACCCAATGCAGGAATTTCATCCAATCCCTAACAAATCCTGCTCTCCCACATAACTTCCCCTGCGCTACGTGAGCCCAGTGTGAGCTTTCTCAGTCCTAAACTGAATGGGCACCACCTAGCTGTTCTCTACATTCATTCAGCAGAATCTACCGTCATATGTACATTTGTTCAAAAATCATCTCTGTATCATGCAGGAGGTTCCACAGACCAAATCTCATCTCACCCACAGACCAAGTCGACCATACACGAATGTCATTCCCATTTTTATGATTATTAGCCTTATTTTCCCTCACTTCCAGAAAATGTTTCCTGGACCTAATTTGATGAGACGCAGCACTTCCGAACAAACAGAACTTACAGATGGGGATGAAACAGATTCTTGCCGCTTGCTAATGCGACACAGCAGATCTTACACATGTGTCAAAGAAACCCCGAGAAGGTGAGGGGTTTGCCCAAGATCACCCAGTTAGGAAATCACAGAGCTGAGGTAGAACTCCAGGTCTGTCTCAATGTAAATTTCTTGATCCTCTACCGTACCAAACTATTTCAGACACAGCAGCCTCCCCAGTACTGCAACTGCATCCATTTTCTTGTGGTCTCTAACCACAGTATTATTGAAAACATAATTTGGATACTGTCTAGCGTGCGCACACACACACACACACACACACACATACACACACACACACAATGCAGTTAGTACACACTATATGCCAGCACTGTTCTAAGTGTGACTTTACAAGTTGTTTACACACTGCTCAATTCTCATAACAATCGTGAAGAAAGTTACCAGTATTATCTTCATTCAACAGAAGAGAAAAATGAGGCACAGAGGTGTTAAGTAACTTCCCCAAAGCCACATAGCTAGGAAGTGGCAAAGTTGAGATTCAAATCCAAGTAGTCTGGCTTCAGTTTGTGTTTTTGGCTTTTACATTATACATCTTCAAGGGTTCCTCCATCAACATAAGCCGACTTTATTTACCAACAGAAGCAACTATTATTTATTAAATGTATCCTGCATGCCAGCTTTGGACAGGTTCTGAGCACCCAAGAGTGAATGGACAATGCGGTCCTTCCACCAAGGTAGGAGAAACAGACACTAAACAATAAGACCTGCGAAAAAAAGCACACAGTGAGCAAAAACAATGATGCATAGATGGAGGGCTGGGCCAGGAGTCTGAGTGGTCAGAAAATGTTTCCTGGACCTCATTTGATGAGATGCAGCACTTCTGAACAAACAGAACTTACAGATGGGGATGAAACAGATTCTCCCCTTCACAGATCATTTTCTCAGCCTGAGTTTGCATCTCCACTTGGGCCCCTGCTAGCTGTATGGTTCTGAGTAAGTTACTTACCTTCTTTGAGATACCATTTTGTCATCTATAAAAGAGGAGTCATAACAATAATAACTTTGTGGGCTGCTGTGTTCACTAAGAATGATATAGAGAAAGCACCGAGCAGACTCTATGCCACACAGTAGATCCTGGACAGAGGTTATGTCCCTCACCTCTCATGTTCCTCAGCAGATGATTAGTTCCACACTAGCCTAATATCACTGGAGCAGGTATTAGTGGGGTGTTGCAGCTCAGTCATCCTCGCACACAAATTCTCTTGGCCAGGCATATGACAGGCTCAATAAGTCTCTGAAATAAAAGAGATCTGAGTGTTAGCTGTGAATCCAGTACTTTGAAGGCCAGGTGGGCAATATAAAGCCTTTTTTCCCCCCCAGTATTTGCCTTCAAGTAGTCTATCAGTCAGAATGAGATGGGTTATGCCACAAAGACAGAGAAGAAAATCCCAAATGCCCAGAGACTTAAAAGAAGAAAGGTTTATTTTTTGCATAAGCTCCATGTCATCATGACCTGCTGGGACACTTTTGTGAAGAGCCTCTTCCTTCAGGGACCCGGGCTGAGGGAGTTTCTGCTCCCTGCCTCCATGATGACTGAGACTGGATAAAGCAAAATGACACATTGCATGACAGCTCCTGAGGTCTCTGCTCAGACATGATGTATGTCACTCCTGTCTACGACAAGCCACAGGGCCATACCTAATTTCAAGGAAGCGGGGATCGCCACCCTATGCAGTTCCTGGAAGAACATGAAGTAATCTGAAAACAGCACCCGCGACTGCCACAAGGAGTTTATAAAGGTGCTATGAGTGAAAGACCCTGTGTCTGCACCAGGCTGGTGAGGAGCAATCTCGCTTGGAAAGAAAAATTCTCCCTTCTGAGTATTGTCAGTGTGGCTGTCCAGGGGTTCTCTCTCACCTTCAGGGAAGCTCCATGAATTATCCAAACCTTCTCAAACATTCCCACCCAGTAGCCCTAAAGATGCTAAAGATGGCAGAACTCATACCTCTGGGCATTTCAACACCAAGGAGACCTTTCACCAGGGAGCAATTCCATTGAACATTGTTTTACCACCCTAGAGTTCACATGGATTTGCATCCTACTCCGTTGTGTATCGTTGTGGGTTTCATATCAAAATTGACACTTATAGATTCTACGTGGTGTTTATCTTGTGCATTTCTCTCACCACCAATTCATCATTTCATTTTCCTGGAAAAGCTCAATAACAGATCCCTGGCATTCCAAAACACTCTTCCTGAAATTTCCACAACTTGCCACAATGACTTTCTTACTTAGATGACTTTTCTTTGTCTAGAGAAAAGTGCTATCTACCATTTCCTGAGAATCTATGGGTTGGCCGCTTGGTGTACACTGTTACATTCCATAGTCAGTTCTCTGGGAAAGAGACAGCAGGACTGTGGTTTCTACGTATTTCTAATTATTAGAAAAGTAGAAGCTTAGGGAGGTTTAATGACTTGTCAAAATCCACACGGTAAGTGGCAGAGAAGGAATCTGAACCCAGTTCTGAACAGTTCTGAATGTCCTTTCTCCACCACAGTCATATTCCCTCGTCGTTTCAGCTATGAAACTCAGATTTCCATCCATGTAAAAGAGAACTCCAGTACCAGCTGTATTTTCATCATTAGTGCAAGAGTGTGGCTCTATCTCCAGGGGCAGGCTTCATCCAGAAACAAAGAGTTATGACTTTGCCAGCAGAGTTACAAGCGCCACTATCACTCAGGTGCCCACAGTGATGGCCCTGGCCACTCAGCACTAGGAACTCATCATCACACACCAGCCTCACAGTCACCTGGCTTCAAATTCACACTGTGGGAAGACACAACCCACTAAGTGTCATGGGCCTTTGGGGTACCTAGTCATGACTCAAACTGGATTGTCAAATTCACAGAGAAGAGCCCCAGCCTGACTCAGGGGTCAGGATGATGGGGGAAGGGCCAACAGTAAGAAGAAAAGCCACTTGCTTAAATGTAGAACAGGTTCATGTTGGGTTTACGGCAATACATTTAGGCTTCACGGGGGGCCTTTGCTGATCAACCTCATGTCACTTAAATAGGGGCACTGGAGGCTGTTTTACACGGTCTCAGCCGGAGAAAAAAACTTCACAAAGAAGAATCAACTCCACCTGTCAAACCTGCTTCCAAAGACAGGCAGCCTTTCCAAACATTGTTCTGAGTGGCAAAGTCATTACATTTTACATTTCTTAAGAGATGGATCAAAAGCAAAATTATAAGCATAAAAACAATGAATGTTACAAAGCTAAAAAGAAAGAAAATCGATTCAACACTGAAAAATGTTAAATCTCTGTATGTCCAAAAAAAAAATCCCCAAAACAAAATTCCAAGGCCAAGGACAATCTAAAAGGGAAAGTACCTTTAACTAACATGATTCGTTCAGATCGACTTAAGATACACATTTTTTTCTTTAAGGAAAAGGACAGTCACAGAATTATAGGCAGTCAAGAAGTATTTCTGAAATGTGCATTCTTTCTGATGACCAGGAATGCAAATTAAATAAAGGTACCACTTTTTATCTCATTGATCTTTTTTTTTTAAGATAATACGTAGTGCCCTTGAGAATTCTGTAATGCAAGCCCTTTCCCTCAATGCTGTGGGAGCATATGTTCCAGGAAAGCAATTTAGCATTATTTATCAAAAGCCCTGCTAACATTATTTCCTTTGATCCTGTAATTTACTTCTGGGAATCTGTCCTAGGAAAATAATCAGAAATATAGAGAAAGATTTTTATTCCAGAATATTCCTTACAATGGTATTTATAATAACCAACTTATTGGAAAGAAGAAAAAAGCAACGGAACCCACTTAAACAGCAAAATATTAAATAAAACAGCAGAGTATAGCAGAGTTATATAACAATAAAAATGTGGTGGGGAGATATACAGTATTAAAATATTCTATTTTAAAGAATTATTTGATGACATAGGGAAATGGTCATAATGTAATATCTATCAAAAAAGGTTGGCTCTGATGCCACTCTTTGAAAAGATAATACCACTTAAACACATTTACTCACATAGTCACACACTCACTCATTCGTAGATTCATAAGATAGACAAGGAGGAAATATACCAAAATGTTAACAGTGATTATCTCTGGATGGTATGTTACAGATGATTTTTTTCCTTCTTTAGATTTCTCTGTATTTTCCTAATTTTCCAAACACATCAACATATTTTTTTATAATCATAAAAAAGTTTTTTTGAAAATAGAATGTGGGCCAGGTTCGGTGGCTCAGCTTGTAATCCCAGCACTTTGGGAGGCCGAGGCAAGTGGATTACCTGAGCCCAAGGGTTCGAGACCAGCCCAGGCAACTTGGCAAGACCTCGTCACTACAATAATAAAAAATTAGCCAGGCACCTACAGTTCCAGCCTCTTGGAAGACTGAGGCAGAAGGATTGTCAGAGCCTAGCATGTCGATGCTAGGGTGGCCGAGTGTGCCACTGCACTCCAGCCTGGACTGGATGGAGTGAGACTTTGACTCAAAAAAAAAAAAAAAAAAAAAATAGAATGCGGTAGATTGAAAAATTTGCCAAGATTATTTCCTTCCCTGTATTCATGCCCTTGGGCACTTGGGCAGTGTCCTGCCATACTGATTCTGGTTTAGCCTCTTGACTTGTTTTGGCTGGTGGGATGTAAGCAGTTGAGATGCAAACAGATGCCTGATACCTGTGGGAGCTTGTCTTCACCTGCTGCTCTGGGAATTCTGCTATAACTCCTGCTGGAAGAGCCTGGACTAGTCTGTTGGGTGATGAGTGACACATCCCCTGGTTTCCCTTATTGCCCTAGGCTTGAGCTGGCTAACATGGCTGCCAGGCAACTGGTAGATGACCACAGACACATACATGAGCCAGCCAGATCAGAAGAAACCCAACCAACTGAGCCTAACCCAAACTGCCAATCCACACAATCATAAAATAAATAAATTGTTGTTGTTGTTTCAGTCCACTAAGTTTTGGGTGGTTTGTTGTGCAACAAAAAGTAAATGATGTAGGGGAAAATGTACTCTAGTAGTAAAATGGAAGAATTCTGGGTTTCTCTGTTGGGTACATTATTTTCCTTCTCTGTGCCTCTGCTGTGTTATCTGTAACATGGGGATATGCTTCGCTGGGTAGCTGGAAGGATTAAATGAGTTGATCTACATGAAAGCAGCTGATATGTAGTGAGGATAAATAAGAAATACAAGATGAATCTGAATTACTATTAGTTGTCAGTAACTATTAGGAAGAAAGAAGCATTCAAGAACATTAGGAAGAGATTAATCAGAATACCCCCATCCCTACAGCTTATGAATGCGTTAAAATGCTATATTAGTATTTTTAAAAATTATTATTATGTTGAATGGATAAAGAATAAAGTGCCAGGGGCTTAAGTTTTATATTCTGTCATGGACTACGTGTTGTGCCTCCCCTCAAAAGTCATGTATTAAAATCTAATCCTTAATGTGATGGGACTTTGGGAGGTAGGTCATGAGGGTGGAACCTTCATGATGGGAATTAGTACCCTTATAAGAAGAGGGCAGAGATCTAACTCACTCCTTTTTGCCATGTGAGTGTGTAATGGGAAGTCAGCAGACTGCAACCTAGAAGAAGGTCCTCACCAGAAGCCTCTAGAACTATGAGAAATAAGCATCTATTCTTTAGAAGTCAGCCAGCCCATAGTACTTTGTAGTAACAGCCCAGACTGACTAAAACATACTCTAGCTCTGCCATTGACTTGAAATATGATGTAGGATGCTTTTCATAGTATACAACGAAGTCCTAAGTGGTGGTCCCTCAGGTCTGAGTCAACTGTAACAGAGCCAGAGAAGAGCTCAAGGTGGGGACACTTTAGATCTCAGCTTAAAGACAAGTCCCCTTACCTGAACCTTCACAAATTGGTGTCCTTCTACTTCTCCTGCCTCTTACAACCCACCCTACCCCCACATGCTTAGCGCTTCAGTCAGATAAAACCACTTGGTATACTTGGGGCAGGATACTTGACAGTTGTATCTTTCACGTGTGTTTTACCTTTCATATTATGTATGCTGTTTCCTTTGCTTGGAATATCCTTTTCCATGGTCAAGCTGCTACTCGTAGCCTCAAGACTTACCTTGGGAAGGCCCCTATGAGACCCCAAACAAAATAAAAATATCCTCTTGTGTTCCCACAGCCTGTTTATCTTAGACCAGGTTCTCTAGAAGCAAAAGCTAAGACAAACATCCTTGTGCAAGTGATTTATTAAGGGAGGTTTCTCAGATCCTTAAGAAGGAGAAGGAAGCAAGATTGGGTAGTGGAGAAAGTCAAGAAAGGATGTAGGCTTGGCTGAAGTCTATGTAGAGGAAGAATGAAACCACAGGGTTGGCCCATTTTGAGGCAAGGGAACTTCCGGGTCTTCCGTGTCCCCCCATCAATCAGTCA
The DNA here is from genome assembly GCF_000164805.1 of Carlito syrichta. Classification (NCBI taxonomy): domain Eukaryota; kingdom Metazoa; phylum Chordata; class Mammalia; order Primates; family Tarsiidae; genus Carlito; species Carlito syrichta. The sequence continues at coordinate 149,451 of NW_007232549.1, forward strand.
TGGCTGGAAATCATCCCCAGGGGAAAGACATACCCTTCCAAGTATATCCAACACAGCACCCATTATCCAAGATGATTCTAAGGGAAGGGCACAACTATAAGCCAAGGATGAGTCGTCAGATAAAGAGAAACTTGAGGGGCCTCAGCACTACTAGGGTCCACCCCCGAACCACCTAAATGCTCTGCTGCTCCCATTCAGTTCACTCCATTTAAGCACAGCTTCTTCAGGATTCTGGTTAATCACCATTTCTGGGTAAACTTAAAAGAGAAAGAAGGCTGGGCTCGGTGGCTCAGCCTGTAATCCCAGCACTTTGGGAGGCCGAGGCGAGTAGATTACCTGAGCCCATGGGTTCAAGACCAGTCTGGCCAACTTGGTGAGCCCTTGTCTCTACAATACATCTTTTAAAAAATTAGCTGGATGTGGTAGCATGCGCTTGGAAGACTGAGGTGGAAGGATCATTGGAGCCCAGCAGGTCGACGATGGGGTGGCTGTGAGTGTGCCACTGCACTCCAGCCTAGGCCACAGAGTGAAACTCCAACTCAAAAAAAAAAAAAAAAGAGAGAGAGAAAGGAAAGTAAGATGAACTGCAGACCCTGCTGCTGGGTCGATCCCAAGGTCATATCTGAAACTCACCATCTCCTTCTTCCACCAGCCATGTTCAGTCTCCCTCCACAGCTGCTGGAAGGTCTTGCTGACCTATATGGGTTTTCCTATATGTCACCCTATATGAGGGTGACATGACCCATTTCTTGGCCTGAGGGAGTCTGAGTCCCTGGTTTCCATACCCTTATTAGACCATCTACGGTTAGAATTTAGTATAAGAGTGCCAAGGGATGCCCAGGGGACCACTTCACTGCCCAACACATCTCCCCCTGCCCTCATGATGAAGGCTGAAGTGGAAGGTCTCGCCAAGTTGCCCAGGCTGGTCTCGAACCCGTGGGCTCAGGCAATCACTCGCCTCAGCCTCCCAAAGTGCTGGGATTACAGGCTGAGCTACCGAGCCTGACTTCCCTTCTCTTTTAAGTTTACCCGGAAATGGTGATTAACCAGAATCCTCCTACCCTCATCATGAAGCATTAGGAAGCAGGAGCATGCCTCCTCTTCACAATGGGCAGGGTTAGTTACTCCTACTAAATGGTAACTCCTTTCTTTGATCCTTATTAGCACAGAGAGCCCAAAATGGCCAGGCATAAGCTGAAGCTTTGCATTCAGTAAGTTCTTGCTGTATTCCCTGATACTAACACCCCCTCTCTGGAAACCAAGAGCTCTAAATCCTTGGAGTCTGAAATTGCATGGACAGGCACAGAAGATCCCCAACTGGTTTCCAGGGGTTCGGGGAGCAGAGCTACTGCTGCTTCCATTTTTGAGTTCCTGGATCCTTGTATTCCTCCTGTTCTAAAGCAGGTCTCACTGCAGGGACTACACTTGTGTCTGTCTTCTCACTCTCCCTGCCCAGGGGCTCCTCGAGGGCAGGATCTATTTTTACTGATCTCTGTATATACAATAACTCCCATTGCCTGGCATACAGAATGGGTGCCTGGTAGAGGAGAAAAATGCTTTCTCATACCAGTTATAGCATACCTCTGGATGGTCTGACTCATATTTCTCCAACAAAAATATCAGGGATATGTTCCTAATTCCTAACACTGGGACAATGGGTCAGAATGTCAAATTGGGACCATCTCAGGATTCCTGCAAAAACAAAATGGCTACCCAATTTGGGTTAAATTGCCAGTTAAAGAACTGGCAAAGTTAAAAAATCACAAGCAGTATTTCTGGATATATATGTATATTATCCAGAAAGAGGGAAAAGGTTACCAAAGACCAGGACTTCCAAAAGCCCTGATCCTAGTGGAAATTTAACTTTTAAAATAATACCCATTTCCTTGCTGCCAGGCAAAGTTCCCCTAATTGGAAATCAGGACAGAGAGACTGTCACCTAGGGTCACACAGCAACACACCAGGTCTCAGTCCAGGCTCTGGGAATGGGGGAGAGGGTGGGCAGAGGGAGTGTCTGTGGAACGTGCTAGATAATGGCTAGTTCCCCGGCCACAGCCAACCCTGAATATCCTGCCTTGGCCAGAAGGGGCCTGGAGAGGAAGCAGACACAGAACAATTGGGAAAGGTCTAAAAACCACAGGAGTCTGATGAATAAAGCCAAGAGGCTGCCCAGTGATGCAATTCATGGGAGACAAAAAAAGAAAGAAAATAAGAAAAAAAGAGCCCTCCAATCCTACCCAGGAGCATTCATCATTCAGCGTGACCTTCCAGGAATCTGCTGACAGACACAAAGTGTTTTGTGTGACTTTCTGCCTGGGACCTGGAATGACTGACGCCTCCCAGAGAAGGGGCGGAAGGGGGCTGGATGCGGGGGGGAGGCTGGGAGAGGCGAGCGGCCTCGGTTCCCTGCAGGGGGTTGTTGGGCGCCATCTACTGGTGATAAGTGGAACCACACACCCCCACCTCTGATTCAACGAAGTAAAACAATGTCTCAATGAAAATCTATGTGTGGGGGAGAGGAAAACAAATGTCTCAACCACTATGAACCAGAGGCTTCCACAAACCTCTCATCTCCTTTGAATGTTAAACTCCTGTTAGGTGAGAATCACTGTCCTGTTTACAGAACGGAAAACTAAGGCTCAAGGCGTTGATTAATTTCACCCAGGGCAAGAATGGACGAATTCATTGTCATTGAAGAATCATTCCTTGTTCTGAACTCATGGGGGCTGGAATCGTTCCTGGAACCTAAATGCTTGCTGTGAATGGCTGGATAAGGCTTCAGCAACAACCTGTCTTTTTATAATATGTCTGTGTGAACCCAACAGAGCAGGAAAAAGTAAATGCAAAAATGAGAAGGGCAACTGTGACTGCAAATGGCCCCCAGGAAATGTCCAGTGCTGACACTTTCCCTGCCTCCCTTTTCATCCTATGAGATTACAAACTACTTCAAAGGCTGGGGTGGCTTTGACTCCTTGTTGACCTCAGCCTAGCACGTGGCTGTCCTGGAGGGGCCACATAAGAAAGAAAGAGCTCAAGTTACATAGGCAGCCACTGAATTTCAAAGAAACTCAACCCGATCCAAGGTGACAGGTGACAAGCTACCACTGAAGTTCTGAAGAACCCTTGGCTACTGTGGCAGCTTAACGCCCGTCACCCCGTTGTCTCCTGTCTCGAGTTAGGGCCCTTATCCTCTCAAAGGCCTAGTGACATTCAGGCACAGCAAGTCTTCTCATGCTGGACTCTACCTACTCCATTCATAACCTCCCAACCCCACCCCCCCCACACACCTCTCGCTTAGCACAGAAGCATACCTACATACCAAATACTCCGACACACAGGCAAAAACTGCACTAGTCATTGTATCACAGTAAACATCAGCATCCCTAAACACTGAGATCTGTTACATCTTTGAATCTTTACAATACTTTTATTTCACCCACTCTCTCTGGCTGGAATGAATATGTCCCTTGGGAAAACTATTCAACTTGCAAGGCCCATCTCCAATATCACCTCCCTTTGAAACCTTCCCCCACCTCATCACCATTGAATTGTCTCTTTCCCTAACATCCCAGGGACTATGTTCAAATTTTACAATAACACATCAAGCATTATCTCTAGATATAAGGAGTAAGAGTTCACTAACTGAATAAACAAATGGATGAACACAACTTCTTATAAAACCCTCTAAGGAAAAGGAAAGGGGTCAAAGCCAACTGGAAAGGGAGCCTGGCTACCACCAACCACTAAAATACCAGATTTGGACACAGGCAGTTCTCAACACTTTTTTTCTGACCTGGCACCTTTCAACAGGAGTGACTGTCTTTTTGGATATGGAAGGGAATGGAGAAGACCCTAACTAATGGGGGATATCGCCCAGCTAATCAAAGAGAAAAATGGGCTTCCCAAGACAGCAGCGTGTCAGACGTTTTGAGATCTGGAAATTTCAACACCAACAAGGCTCCTCCAACACTTTTAGCCTGGGACGGGCACCCATTTCTTGTGCTTGGGCTCTGGCCTCTCTTGACATTTACCTACAAAGGTGATTTCCAGTCTGCCTGAGAGAGTTGGCACCACAACCGTTTATTAAATGAATGATTTTAAAATGCAAACACGTGTTCATCCTAAGTCCTGGACTGGCAGGATTTCTCCAGAAGGGAGGAATCCAACATCAGCCAAGCATCTGCTATGCGTCTGCCGCTCTACCTGTAACTTGATTTCATGGTAGATATTATTGTTTTCTGACAGATGAGGACAGAGGTTCAGAGAGGTGAAGCGACTTGTTCAAGGGCACCCAGCTTGTCAGTGGGGTAGCAGGGCCCACTATGAGGGCATTGACTCTGGGACCCCTGCCAGACGTCACTGTGCTGGGCAGCCCCACCTCCTGCACATGGTGAACAAAACAGTGTGGGGGAGTTGCTGAAGACTGGGTAGCAGAGTGCTGTTTCCTTGGTTTCTTGTTCTCTAAATGATTCCTTTCAACTCCTTATCCCATGTGGGAATGATATCACCTCTAAAGAGGGAAACTTCCATCTACTCAGAGAGAAACAGCATAGAGGAAGGCAGGACCTGAACCAGTATTATTCACTCAACAAGCAAGTGCACTGCGTGCACACTGCAGACCAAGAGTGAGCTGGCCCAGGTATGCAAGGCCTGCTGACAACAGGACTCTGCCGGTCCCTTCCATGGCACAGCATAAGTTTGTTCTAGGTTTCTGTAGGTACCTCCTCTCACCTTCTATGCACCAAGCAGAAGGCAAAGAGCTTTCCATCTTCCTCATTAAGGCAAAACAATCCTCATGTGGGCTGTTTAAAGAAGGAAATTGAAGCCGGGCTCGGTGGCTCAGCCTGTAATCCCGCACCTTTGGGAGGCAGAGGCGAATGGATTGCCTGAGCCCATGGGTTTGAGACCCGCCTGGGCAGCGAGACCTCATCTCTACAATAAATCAAAAAATCAGCCGGGCGTGGTAGCGCATGCCTGTAGTTCCAGCTACTTGGAAGGCTGAGGCGGAAGGATCGCAGGAGCCCAGCAGGTCGAGGCTGCGGTGGCCGGGAGCGGCCACTGCACTCCAGTCTGGGTAACCAAGTGAGAAAAAAAAAAAAAGGAAACTGAGCCACAAGGAGGCCCACACATCTAACCGATGATAGAGGAACTGACATCTTTTGACTCCAGTGCTGGTGTATGACTCACAGGTACCACGAAGAGAAATGATTGTCCTCATTCTCCTCAGAGACTGTGAGGAATGGTGATATCACACTTCACGCTCCTAGAAGTCCCTACCTCCCAGGCCAGCTGTCACTCTTATCCCCTTCTGCTCTCAACCCCTTATACCATGTACTTGCCCTAGGTTGACCCCAGCCTCTAACCCACATCTTCCCAACCTCCATCCTTTCACAGTCACCTTTATTTTTTATGATTATTATTATTTTAGAGATGTGGAGTACAATTCAGGATTAGGTATGCAAGTGCTCATTGTACAGGTAAAGTTTGGGCCTCCCTTTGGTCCCCACTTCTCCTGGTTTGAGATCAGCCATCCTTGCTGATGTTATGTAACACCCCCATCCCCCCATCCCTTCCCCCCCC
>NW_007232549.1:155171-205882 GCF_000164805.1 Carlito syrichta
TAATCCCTTTCTTATGGTATTATGATAAATGTTCAGGGTCTGCTTACAAGAAGAAAGAAAAAAAGAACAACCACACACTTCCCAAGAAAACACAGTCACTTTCTAACCTCTGAGCATTCACCCTGATCCTTGACCACCTCAGTTCCTGGCCCGCTGTGTCCCTGTCCAACTCCTGGACGATGATATTGAAGTCCCTAAGGATGACCACTTGGTGCCCTCCATGCCAGTGTCCATCCTGCTCACAGTAAGCCTCTTTGTCTCCTCCACCTCAGCCGTCCACACCCATGAAATGTTCTAGACTCTGTGCATGACAAGGACCATACTGTCTCTGAACCCTCAACTTCAGATGATCCTCACTGTCCATCACTTCTTCTCTTTCATGAAATCCTTTGTTCCCACATTTCCAGTAGAATGAGTGTCTTGATTCAATGAGGTCAAACCTCTGACCCAGAGGGCACCTCCCTCCTGCCTTTCTGTCCTTGCTTCCCAGCTTCCCTTCTTTGGTCCTCTATGGCAGTCACCCCATCACCCTCCCTCTGTCACAGTGTCCTGGATAAACCCCAACTCTGCTCACATACGGCCACTCCCCCTTTCCCTGCCTATCCATGTAGCTGAATATTACTAAAGAAAACCCACACAACAAAGCTTATAGGTAAACTCTAAATTCATGATCAAAAATCTCAAGTGGGATTTGAGATTTCAAATGCTATGTCATTTTCCCACTAACACAAATGCTTAATTCTTGTCTTCTCTCCTCAAACTTCCCACAGTCCCTCAATCCTCATCAGGAGAAGCCATCAAAAGAAAAAAAACACTTTTGTCTTTCCACTTCATCCTTCCTGCTTCAGTGGCAAAGTCTTCCTGCCCTTATCCAAGGAAGATCCTTTACTTAGAGACTGAAATATATCACCTGGCACCTTCCTAAGGACTCTGCTTCTCTCCACTCTCCCCTCTCTACTCCTTCCCCAAGTTCTGCCTTTCACCTGGGTTACTACCTCCAGCAAACACACAAGATCCCACATTTCCTGTCTTTAGAAAGAAGGTGCAAGAAAGAATCTGAATAAAGAGGACATGGGCCTTAACTGTATGATTCTTTCCATTTTTCTATAAATTTCTATTTTTTTAAATAAAAAGTGGAAGCAAGTAAGAATAGGAAAAAAATGTTCAGATGTTCAGAAATGTTGTCATGGATTTCAGACTGGATCCTCTTTGACGTGTATGTGCAACACTATTACAAATTTACATCGCTTTTTTAAAAAATTATCTTCACCTCCTCTCCTTCCATTTATACCTTTTCACAACAGAATTGCTCAGAATGGTCATCCACATCCACATTCTGCTGAAACTGCTCTTAACAAGATTCTAATGACTTCCAGGGTGCCAAGAAGAATGGATTCATCTACCCAACTGCCTACTGGGTGTCGTAAATCTAACATGTCCAAGATGGAGGTCAATGTGCTCTTTTCTCAGTCAATCCTATTCCTGTTTATCTGCCACCACCATCTTGCTAGCTCAAACCAGAAGGAAGGCAGGAGACATCCCTGATTTCTCCTTTTCCTTTAAGTTTAACATTGAAATAATAAAAAAATCCCCCTGGTTCTACAGCCACAATATTTCTTAAGCCCATTCATTGATCACTGTCTCCACCACGGCTCCTTTGGGGCAAGCAGCCATCCTCTTACCTGGACTTCTGTGACCACCATGCGGCTGGTCGCTCTGCCTCCAACATTACCCCTCTGATGTTTATTCTCCCCCTCTTTAAAATATCTCAGTGACTTTCCCATGCTCTTAAAATAAAATCCACCATCCACATCATAGTATTCCAAACAGCATTGCTTCTGATCAAAAAAAAAAAAAAAAAAATCCACCTGCACTCATCACCATGGCTCAGCAGACCACTTGCCTTCCATTGCTGTCACGCTGGCCCATCCCTCACCACTAGGGACGCACCTGGCCCTTTCCAGCTCCCAGGGCTCCATCCCCGCTGTTTCCTCTGCCTGGAAAGCCCTTTCTCTCAGTTCAACCCGTGGACAAATTGTGCTCATCCTCGCTGCTCAGCTTAGACACAGACCAAGCCCAGTCACCTATCTAAAGTAACCCACCTCTGCCATCAAGGCCCTGCAATGACTCTGCATCGCAAGCCACTGCTCGCTTCCTTCAGAGCATTCTCCTGCTGAAGGGACATGCCAAGATGCCAGAGACTTTGTGTCGGATCGTACAGAGCAGGGAGATAGATGAGTGAGCTGTAGTTGAGCAGAGGCCTCTCAAGGCATCATGAATGAGAACAGTGGGCCTAGGTGCTCACCCAGCGTCATCGGGCAAATGCCCCAGCCACCTTCCAAAGGCTCCAACCCTGAACACTCAGGCCATTCAGAGCAGGCATCCAAGAAGGGCTTCCATCCTGAAGGCAGTCATCTGAGATGCCCAGAAACACAGCTTCAGTCTTGTCCCTGGAAAGCATTTCCTTCTCTGCATTTGGGAATGATGGTGAGTTAAAGGCCTCTTTGTCTGTGGATGTCTCCCATTCCCACCAAACAGCACAAGGGTTTTCTTCATCAATTGGTCTTGCTTTTCCCCTAAAACCTTCCAGCAAATCTTATCACCTACGGGGCCTCAAGGCCCTTGTATTCAACCCCAATTGCCTACCCTGGCCTCCTCTCCCACCTGCCACCTGCACTCCAGGCTCCTGAAGCCCAAGGCACCTGCATGCCACAACTTTAGGGCTTTGTATAGACTCCTCCCCCAACCAGGATTGTTCCTTTCATTTTTCCCACCACTCTAGAGCTAACCTCTTCTTCTTCAGAGTTGGTGCCAAACCTTCCTATTTCCCTTGAAGCCTCTTAGATAGAGTCTAGTTAACCTCACTAGATGTTTGTAAGATCCTAACATGGAAGCTGACATGTGTTAGGAACACATTACTGGTTGTATCATTGCATGGAAATGCCAGGGACAGCTGAGAATAGAAAGATGACATGCAGAATGAGATGATATATGGTATGGGGAAATGAAAAGACAGTAGGATTTGGAGTCAGGAAGACCAGAGTTCAAAATCCACTTCTGAGCCAGGCACAGTGGCTTGTGCATATAATCTCAGCACTTTGGGAGGCCAGGGTGGGAAGATTGCTTGGGGCCAAGAGTTCGAGAGCCATCTGGGTAACATAATGAGACCTCATCTCTACAAAAAATAAATCAAAAAATAGCCAGGCATGGTGGCGCATGCCTGCAATCCTAGTTTCTCAGGAGGCTGAAGCAGAAAGATCACCTGAGCCTAGGGGATTGAGGCTGTGGGGAGCACTCCAGCCTGAATGACAGAGTGAGACTCCAATTCAAAACAAAAAACAAACATAACAATACAAAACAAAAAAGTTCATGTCTGCAGCTTCTTACCAAGACAGGCTGGAGCAAGCCACTTCCTTTCATCCCAAGGCATGATCAAGATCTATGTCAGAGTCTCATGAAAAAATTAAAAGAGATAATGGGCTGGCCCGGTGGCTCAGCCTGTAATCCCAGCACTTTGGGAGGCCGAGGCAAGTGGATTACCTGAGCTGTGGGTTCGAGACCAGCCCAGGCAACTTGGCGAGACCTCGTCTCTACAATAAATGGCTCAGCCTGTAATCCCGTACCTTTGGGAGGCTGAGGTGAGTGGATTGCCTGAGCCCGTGGGTTCAAGACCTGCCTGGGCAACTTGGCGAGACCTCATCTCTACAATAAGCCAAAAAATTAGCCGGGTGTGGTAGCGTGCACCTGTAATTCCAGTTACTTGGAAGGCTGAGGTGAAAGGATCGCCAGAGCAGGTCAAGGCTGCGGTGGCCGAGGGCGGCCACTGCACTCCAGTCTGGGCGACAGAGTGAGACTCCAACTCAAAAAAAAAAAAATTAGCCAGGCATGGTAGCATGCGCCTGTAGTTCCAGCTACTTGGAAGGCTGAGGCGGCGGCGGGATCACCAGAGCTCAGTGGGTCTACGCTGGGGTGGCCATGAGCTTGCCACTGCACTCCAGCCTGGGTGCCAGAGTAAGAATTCAACTCAAAATGAAAAAAGAGAAAGAGAGAGATCGTGTATGTAAAGTAGTTGTCACACAACCAGGATCCCATCATTGTCCATCCTCCTTCCCTTGCCCCCTCTGACCTCTCCATGACTGCAGTAAGTTGACCCTGCCTCTGGGTCTCTGCAGGTCCCCTCTCTATCTGAAATAGCAATTCTCCCTCCCCTTCCCCTAAATACAGCTTGCAAAGCCGCACACTCATTCTGGCTGAGAAGACTTTTCGTCTCTTTTTCTGCCTCTGTCTCCTGATTTCGGTTCTGACCTTAGCTCTCAGACTTCTCAGGGGCTGCATTTTGGAATAACATCACACCAGCCTTCCCTAGACTTTGCCCACCCATCTATCATTTGTTATTCTGAGGAAGTAAGGACTTTCACTGTTCCAGCTCTGACCTCACTCACCTAACTTGATGTCGGAAATCACTGGAGAGAAACCATTGGAGAGAGACACTTGAGTTCAAGTCCAGCCCTGCCATCCACAACCTGTCTGACCTCAGACATATCCACAAAATGCATCAGGGTGGTGTTCATTCATTCACTAGGCTTGAATTCAGTGCACACAACTGATGTGTGAATATACTTTACAGCCTACAGACGTCAAGTTAATTGTTGTTTTAAGAAAACAGGAAGGATGTTTTCTCCACTGTTCTTCTTGTATCTGTGAACATTAGGATACTTGGCCAAAATTGCAGTCCCTGTCCTGTTGTATCATGCCTTATTATGATTTGTCTATCTGCTGGTGTGTCTCTGACTATGGCTTTCTTGAGGTCAGAGATGGAATCCTATTTCCCCTGAGTAGACACACACAGAGGAGATGCTTAGAATCTGTTTATTGTTAAAGTCAGTGACTGACCGAAGGAATGAGTTCAGTGTAACCAAGCCACTCACTCACTGTCTCTGGGCCCATTTCTTCATCTGCAAGAAAGCAGACTACCTCATCTAAGAGACCAGACTACCTCATGAGCCAATGCAGTGAAAGGTTCTCTTTGTCAGCCCCAAGACTTTCTAGACTCCTCCCCTAGTTAGATGCCCCGCCTCTTGCACAAATACCAGTGGTTTTCATATTTCTTAAGGTGCCTCTATCCCAAGGAAAGTCTACATGATGAACTGCAGTCTCAAACTCAAAACTCACCAAATGTCACATTGAGTAAATGGCATGTGATTTACCTAGCACAGTGATTCACCTGTCCAGGAATATCCACACTCAGAGAAAGCTAATCACTTGGGATGGAGGACTAAGGGCAATTGATTCCTAAAGGTTGGGGATGGTGAAAATTCAAACACTGCAACCTCTGACTGGGTGCCGGGTTGGTTCAGGTCACCCTCAAATCCTCCCCCAGAGGAACAGGTTAGAGAACAGGCTTTGATGTTATCCCTCCACCCAAACATCTATTGGGGCATCATTCAAGTCATGCCATTTTCTAGACATGAAGTGACAGTGGTTAATTTACCCCCTTGAACCTCAGTTTCCTCATCTGTAAAATGGTGACAATATTACTTATTTTAAAGCATTACTGTGAAGATTAAAATAATTAGGTAGATGTATTAGCTAGAATAACCTGATAAATCTAAGAATCAGAAATAGAAACCTGACATACAATTAGTATATTATTTAGCCAGATAGTAAGTACTCAATAAATGAACAAAACTTGGTATCTTGACTCTATTACTTATGTCTTGTGGTCAGGGTGACTTTCTGGACCCTAGATCTTTCACCTGGAAATTAGAAACCACTTCTAGCAATCCTGTTGTGCATGGGATGTACCACTGGAGATGTGAGACCATCTACCATGCCACCTGGTACTCTCCCAGCCCAATGTCAATTCCTTCTACCTCACTCCTATTGGTTAGAAGTTTGGAGAGCAAGAGTCTTATATAATACACCCCTACTGATAGCACACAAAAGCAAAGGAGTTACCCAAATTTGAGTCTGGGATTCCATTGGAGCCCTGAAGCAATTTTAAGAAATGACTAAACAAATCTTAAGTTGCCATCAGCTGGCATGCACCATGCCTACTGCATGCCAGGCCCTGAGCCACGTGCTGGGCCCTGAGATGACCGTTTCCTGGCTCAGTGCTAGGCCAGCTCCGGAAAGTGGACCTTTCCATGAGTGAGCCACAAACCTGTCAACAGGAGCTGGGCATGCCTCCCACCGAAACAGAGCACCCCTTCTCGGGCTGCAGGCACACTTCCAGGGGGAGCTGGGCACACAGCCGCAGCTGGAGACTGGCCGGGCTGCGCACACTCGCTCGATTGTGTCGGGAACCAATGGGAGAAACAGTGTCCTCTCTGAGATGCACAAAGCTGCTGTCAGCCGCCCTCTCCAGGTGCTGCTGAGGGAGCCTTCCCAGGGGCTATTTGGGGACAACCAGAAACTGTTCCCAAGACAGCCACTGTAGGGCATCAAGACCTTCCCACGGGTCTGCTTTCAGCCTTTGCTGAAATTAATTAGCAAATGGAATCCAAGTAACATGATAATAGGTGCTGTTTGAAAGGAACTTCTGTAGCCACCTATTTGAGTTTCATTTTCTTTGTGGGAATCCCGTCTCTCACTCATCGTGTCCTAGATGTCATCAGTAACAGGCTTAATCTGTCTTCTTCATAGACCGTAGAACAGAGAATCAGACTATTAGAGCCAAAAGGAAGCTTAAATTTTACTTAACTCGTGGTCTTCAAACTTCAGGCTATATCGGAACACCCTCCCCATCCCCCTTAGGAAAACATAGGTTGTGATGTTCCACATCCTGAAATTCTGATCCAATGGGTCTGGAGTGGAGTCTGAGAATCTGTTTCTAAGACATTCCCGGGTGATGACTCTGAGATCACACTGGGAGAACCACTGGTCCAGACCAATCTTTTAGCATAGTGGTGAGAAAAAGAAGTCCAGATAGGAGAAGGGAATTCTCGAGGTGGCACTGGGAGTAAGAAGCAGATCTCCTGACACCCAGCACAGGCCTTAACCCAGCAATCCAGAGACCTTCTAGCAAAAAGCCCACAGCTTGTTTCTGCTATGACCCTACTAGAATGATGCTCGTGTCTCTGTACTCTACCACTAGGAAATAATAACAGAAACCAAGGGAACAAACAGGGAGTTAGACAGGATTTCCTGGAACCTGTTCCAGTGTGTTCTTAAGAAACAGTTTCCAAATGTCTAGATGAAGAAAATGTGTGGACAGAGCCAGAGGCCTTGTGGCTCAGTTATGGCAGCCATGGAGTCCAACAAGGCCCAGGACAAGGACCCCTTCAAGACCTGAATTATCATGTAGAAAATAAGGAAGAACTGAGAGGGAGATAGCAAGGAAGGTCGCTTTGCATGCACTGGGGAGAAGGTTGCAGGAGCAGGCACCGGAGGCCCAGAACATAGGAAGAGGCTTTTCTAGCAAACTAGCACGAGAGACTTCAGACCAGAGCAGTGAGGACAAAAATAGCAGAGGGGATGGGATGGAAACTTGAGTGCCTACCATGTGACAATACCCAACATGTAATAGATGCTCCACAAATCCACATTATATCAGGACTTGCCAAGTACCTCACACCATCCACACCACACACAGACTGGAAACGACTTCTATGGCACCTGCAGAGCTTTTGGCTATAACAGGGAGGCCATCCTTCTCACACAAGGCCCTTTGTGGTGAATGCATCTCGTCATCCCAGATCAGAAACATGGATCTCTTCTCTCACAGCTGGAAGACTGTAGTGTTATTAATGCCACCCAGCAGGGCACCAAGCCTCAGAAGAGGAAGGCGTTTCATAGCACCTCACCTCTTCCTGTTTCTCCTGCCTCTTCACACCAGAACAGCATGTCTCAGGGATACTGCCCAACATCTGGTCAGAGCCTGCAAAGAGATCTTTGCAATCACAAGGCTGATACAGAGACAAATTGCCTGATTTGGGCACCAGCCATGGGTTTAAGACCCTGATCAACTATGCTGGGGGCATTCATTTCCCTTACTTTGAAGGCAGTTTTCAGAATTAAGTTATAATAAGCATAAAGCACCTATCATGGCACCAGACATAACAGATGCTCAATAAACTTTTATCACAAAGCAGTTATTACCTCACCCTGGCCCAAAGATGGTGTCCCCTAATGTCCCATAATTCTAATCCTGGACCAGATGCTGCCTTGGCAGTTTTTAAATTATATATTGAAAACTAAGGCACAAAAGGGAGGGAAAACAGCAGTAACCTCACTCATCAGATGAAGACTCCTGAAAATGTCTTTCGAGATTCTACAGATCTGATAAGAGCAGACGCATTCAGGTAGATGACAGGTTTGAGTTAGCACCTTAACTCTTTTTTAGAGTAGTTGAATGTTTGCTGGAGCCCTTTAAGTGAAGTCAGTTTTAAATCTAGGGGCTCATGTGTCTGTTGCATTTACAACTGGCCACCACTGAGCCACAGAAACTCAGTCTGCCCTCACAGCCGTGGTCAGGGTGAAGGGACCTCTATAGGTGTCGGGGACCCCACTGTGTGTAAAAGAGTTTTTAAAATGTCTAAATTGAGACTAAAGGAACTGTCTCTCTGAGAACACAGGCGTTAATAAATGGGATGCAGTCTTCATCCTTAGGGAAGTTTCCTAACACTGAGAAGGTAAAGAAAGGGTAAGACTAAGACGAGGAACACTGAACTTGGTAGACAAGACAGGCGAACGGCTAGCTCCTCAAACATCTCCAGGTGGGCTGGCCTGGAAAAGGGATGTCTCCTAGCTGCACATGTGATGGGGTAACCCACTGAAGGGATCATGAGAGCACCACAAAGTCAAGTTCATGCACAAACATAGTCTATTAGTTTAGCAGCAACGATATGTGAGTCTCACTCTGTCGCCCAGCCTTCTGAATAGCCAGGATTACAGGCATGTGCTACCACACCCGGCTGATTTTTTTATTTATTGTAGAGATGAGGTCTCACCAAGTTGCCCAGGTGGGTCTCGAACCCGCGGGCTCAGGCAATCCACTCACCTCAGCCTCCCAAGGCGCAGGACTATAGGCTGAGCCACCGAGCCCAGCTCAACTTGTCTTTTGCTAACTTGGTTTTTATGTAGAAATGGCTCTTTGTTCAATGTATGTACATTATACTCAATAAACAATAACAAATACTTAGATGTTACTTAGTATGCATCAGGCACTGCTCCAAGTGTTCATAAATATTAACTCATTTGGAGATAGGAGTAAGATGGCCAACGAAAAGCAGCAGAAGTGAGTTTCTCTCATGGAGTGGGCACTCAGAGGGAAACGAGATCAGCAGCACACCCCACGACTCACCAGAGAAGCAACAAGATCCACAGAATACAAAGACCATCAGCCTGGCTTGGAACTAGGCAGGCTTGCCTGAATCATCACACAAACCATAAACAGTCTCTGGATGCAGGGAAGGACATGAGTGAGGGGAATTCAGGAGTTCTGTGCTCCTGCCACAGACTTTGAAGGCCCTCTGAACCTCACAGGACTCCAGTTCCTCACAGGAAACTGCCTTATCCCAGGGGTATTCTGCCTTAACCCAGTGCAGGAAAAAAAGCCCTAAGCAGCTCTAGCAACACTGTTCCACTGCTTTCTAGCCAACCTGGGAGAGAATGGGAAGACATGATGCTTTTGCTTGTCCCAGGGACAAATTCCACTGCAGCAGACAGTTCTGGTTGGGGTGGGCTCCCATGAGAAGACTTGGGATACTCAAATCTTTGTTTCTGTGAGACCACCCACAATTTTAAAATAAAAAATATATATTGAAAAAATAAAAATAAAATAAACTTAAAAAAGAAGACTTGGGGCTAGCTACACTTTTATATTCTGAATGCAGATTGCCTGAAGCTAAGGCAAGAAAGCTGGACGGGGACTCCTTACCCTACCAACCTTTCACTCCCTATATAAACTTTTTCATGTAGCCTCTGCACAGCACAGCAGTGTTACCTCAATGGCCGGGACTCCTTCCCAGTCCCCACTGGTGTACCCAATTGTGCTCATAGGTGGGGAGCTTGAGCACTTTTCTCCTCACACCTTTCTGGAAGATGCAAAACAGACAGGAAACCTAGGTGGTCTCCACAGCCCCATCCTTTACTGAGATCACTGGGTAGTTCCTTTGAGCAATACAGGCCAAGCGGAAAGCCCATAGCTACCATCACAGTTGGCTCTCTCCCACAAGTACCACCTTCTGGCCAGAGGTCAATTGGCACAGCCCATTACATCTGATATAATATCTCCGATTTTGGGAAGGCCTGATCCCAGACCCCAGGAAACACCACTACCCAAGTTACCCTGGCCACTCAAGATGCCTTGACAATGTGCAAGTACCCAGCACATCACCACCACAACTGGCAATTGACAGACTCGCCACACCAAGTCTGTGTGTAACCAAGGGAACCATATAGTGTCTATGTCAGCCCACTCCCAACCTCAGATAAGAAGAAATAGTCTGCCCAAATAAGAGCAAACCAGAAAAATAATTCTAATCACGTGAAAAGACAGTTTTTCAACACCCCCAAAAGACCACACTAACTCTTCAGCAATGGACCCTAACCAAAATGAAATACTTGAAATACCAGAGACAGAATTTAAAAGATTGTTTACAAAATGGATCACAGAGATTTAGGAGAAAGTTGAAAACCAACATAAAGACACTTTAAAAACTATTCAGGACATGAATGAAAAATTCTTCAAAGACATAGACACCTTAAAAAAAAAAAAAAAGCTAAAATTCTGGAAGTGAAAGAATCATTTAGAAGTGTACAAAACTTTTAACAGTAGACTAGAACAAGTCTACTTAAAAGTGGAACTTTTAACAGTAGACTAGAACAAGTAGAAGAAAGTATTTCTGAATTGAAGACAGGGCTTTTGAATTAACCAAATCAGACAACAATAAAGAAAAAAGAATCAAGAGAACAGAACAAAGACTCCAAGAAATGTGGGTTTACATAAAACGTCCAAATTTAAGACTCATAGGTGTTCCTGAGGAAGAAGAGAAAACAAGTTTGGAAAATGTATCTGAGGAAATGATGGAAGAAAACTGCTCTGACCTTGTCAAATATTTGAACATCCAGATACCAGAAGCCTAAAGAAACCCTGGAAGATTCATTGCAAAAAGGCTATCCCCAAGGCATAGAGCTATCCAGTTATGCAAAGTTAGTGTGAAGGAAAGAATTCTAAGAGCCGTGAGACAAAAGCATCAAATAATTCACAAAGGTAAACCCATTTCTCTAACAGTAGACTTCTCAGCAGAATCCCTATGAACCAGAAGGGACTAGGACCCTATCTTCAATCTCCTCAAACAGAATAACAGTCAGCCAAGGATTTTATATTCCACAAAACTAAGTTTTATAAATGAAGGATGAATAAAGTCCTTTGCAGTCAAACGCTGAGGGAATTTGTCACCACTAGACTGGCTTTAAAAGAAATACTCAAAGGAATTCTAAATACTGAAACAAAAGGTTGAGATACACTAGCAATGAAATGCTGAAAATTATAAAGCTTATAGGGATTATAGAATGCCAACATGTCAGAGAAATTTTTTTTTTTTTTGAGTTGGAGTCTCACTCTGTCACCCAGACTGGAGTGCAGTGGCCGCTCCCGGCCACTGCAGCCTCGACCTGCTGGACTCCGGCGATCCTTCTGCCTCAGGCTTCCGAGCAGCTGGAATTACAGGCACGCGCTACCATGCCTGGCTGATTTTTTGATTTATTGTAGAGATGAGGTCTCGTCAAGTTGCCCAGGCGGGTCTCGAACCCACAGGCTCAGGCAATCCACTCACCTCAGTCTCCCAAAGCGCAGGATTACAGGCTGAGCCACCAAGCCCGGCTCAGAGAAATTTTTAAAAAAACAACCAACTTGATGAATGGAATGATATCTTACACAGCATTATTAACCTTAAATGTAAATGGTCTCAATGTCCCACTTAAAAGATATAGATTAGCAGAATGGGCTTAAAAACACAATTCAAATATCTGCCACCTTCAAGAAACCCACTTAACACAAAAACTTCAATAGAATCAAGGTAAAGGAGTGGGGGGGTGGGAAATTCAATGCAGATGCATACCAAAATGGAGCAGGAGGAGAAATTCTCTTATCAGATAAAGTAGACTATAAATTAACAACAGTTGAGCACAGGCAACATAGCAAGACTTTGTCTGTATAAAATGTCAAAAAATTACACAAGTGGGGTAGCACATGCCTGTAGTCCCAGCTACTCAGGAGGCTGAGGCAGGAGGAACACTTGAGCCCAGGAGTTTGAGGCTACGGTGAACTGTAATCATGCCTCTGCACTTCAGTCTGGAAAATAGAGTGGAACCCCTACTCAAGAAATAATAATTAATTATTTAATTAATTAACAACAGTGAAAAAGGATAAAGAAAGTTATTAAATAACAATGAAGGGATCAATCTAATAAGACATAACAATTTTAAATACATATGCATCTAACACCAAAGCCCCCAGCTTTATAAAGCAAAGTCTACTAGCCTAAGAAAAGAGACAGACGGCAATACAATAATAGTAGGAGACTTCAACACTCCACTGACAGCAGTAGGCAGATCATCAAGGCAGAAAGCTGATGAAAAGACACTGGAATTAAACTGAACCCTAAGGGAAATGAACCTAGCAGACATCTACAGAAAACTCTACCCTAAATCTACAGAATATACATTTTTCTCATCAGCACATGGAACATTCTCTAAGATAGACCACATGATAGGCAACAAATCAAATCTCGATAAATTAAAAAAAAAACTAAAGTCATATCAAGCACTTTCTCAGAACACAGTGGAATAAAACTAGAAATTAACTCCAAGAAGAGCAAATTCATGGAAATTAAATAACCTGCTACTGAATGATCTTTGTGTCAACAATGAAATCAAGATGGAAATTTTAAAATTACTTGAAATGAATGAAAACAATGGCACAACTTATCAAAACCTTTGGGACACAGCCAAAGCTATGCTTAGAGGAAAATTTACAATACTTAAGGCCTTTATTAAAAGAGTGAAAGATTACATATTGACAATTTAACATTACACCTCAAGGAATTAGAAAAACATGAATATAACAAACCCAAAGCCAACAGAAGAAAAGAAATAACAAAGACCAGAGCAGAACTAATTGAAAACAAAGAAAAGGATCAGTGAAACAAAAACTTGGCCAGGCTTGGTGGCTCAGCCTGTAATCCCAGTGCTTTGGGAGACCGAGGTGAGCGGATTACCTGAGCCCGCAGGTTCAGTTGCCCGCCGGGGCAACTTGACAAGACCTCATCTCTACAATAAATCAAAAATTAGCTGGGCATGGTAGCGCGTGCCTGTAGTTCCAGCTACTTGGAAGGCTGAGGCGGAAGGATCGCTGGAACCCAGCAGGTCGAGGCTGCGGTGGCCAGGAGCGTGCCACTGCACTCAAGTCGGGGCGCCGAGTGAGACTCCGACTCAAAAAAAAAAAAAAAAGAAACAAAAACTTGGTTCCTTGAAAAGATGAACAAAATTTATAGACTACTAGCTAGATTAATTAAGAAACAAAGAAAAAAGGTTCAAATTAGCTCAGTCAGAAATGAAAATGGAAACTTTACAACTGATACCACAGAAATGCAAAAGATCATCCAAGATTATTATTAACACCTCTGTGAAAACAAACTAGACAATCTAGAGGAAATGGACAAATTATTGGAAACCAACAACCCTCCAACCTTGTATCAGAAAAAAATAGAACCCTTAAACAAATCAATAACTAAGTAGTGTGATTGAATCAGTAATTAAAAGTCTTTCAAAAAAAAAGTCCAGGACCTGATGGGTTCATAGGCAAATTCTACCAGATTTCCAAAGAAGAACTGGTACCAGTTTTACTTAAGCTTTTCCATAAGATTGAAAGCAAGGAAATTCTTCCTGACTTATTCTGTGATGTCAGTATCACCCTGATACCAAAGCCAGCAAAAGCCACACACTAAAGAAAGAAAAAGAAAGAAAGAAAGAAAGGAAAGAAAGGGGAAACCACAGACCAATATCCCTGATGTACAGAGATACAAAATCTTCAAGAAAATACTAGCAAACCAAATTCAACAGCATAAAATAATAATAATAATAATTCACCATGAAGAAGGGTATTTCCCCCCAGGGATACAAGAATGGTTCAACATATACACATCAATAAATGTGATCTGCCACATAAACAGAATTTTTAAAAAATCATGTGATCATTTTAATAGGCACAGAAAAACACTTGATAAAATCCATCATCCCTTCATGATAAAGTCCCTCAGCAAAAAAAGCATAGAAGGAGCATTCCCAAAAATAATAAAAGCCATACACAACAAACCCACAGCCAATGTCATTCTGAATAGAGAAAAGTTGAACACATTCCCCTTCATAATTGGAGCAAGGTATGGATGCCCATTTTCACCACTCCTATTCAACATATTAACGAAGTCCTAGCCAGAGCAATCAAGAAGTGAAAGGAATAAAGAGTATCCAAATCGGAAAAGAAGAAATCAAACTATCTCGTATGCTGACAATATGATCTTATACCTAGAGAATCCTAAAGACTCCTCCAAAATACTCCTGGGCTTGAAAAATGAATTCAGTAACGCCTCAGGATATAAAATCAACACACACAAATCAGTAACACTGCTATACACCAATATCAGCCATACTGAGATCAAACCAATAATTCAATTTCATTTACTATAGCAGCCAAAAAGCTAAAATATTTAGGAATACATTTTACCAAGGAGGTGAAAGATTTCTACAAGAAGAACTTCAAAACACTGATAAAAGAAATTGTAGAGAACATGAAAAAGTGGAAAAACTTGGCTGGGCCTAGTGGTGCATGCCTATAATCCCAGCACATTGAGAGGCTGAGATGAGAGAATTTCCTGAGCCCATAGGTTTGAGACCAGCCTGGGCAACTTGGCAAGACCTCATCGCTATAATAAATAAAAAATTAGCCAGGCATGGTGGTTCACACCTGTAGTCCCAGCTACTTGGAAGGCTGAGGTGGAAGGATCACCTGAGCCCAGCAGGTCAAGGCTCCAGTAGCCAGGAGCATGCCACTACACTATAACCCCAGCAACAGAGTGAGACTTCAACTCAAAAAAAACAAAAACAAAAACAGAAACTTCCCATGCTCATGAATTAGAAGAATTAACATTGTTAAAATGGCCTTATTACCCAAAGTAATCTACAGATCAGCACTGTCCCTATCAAACTACCAACGTTACTTTTCATCTAATTAGAAAAAACAATTCTAAAATTCATATGAAACCAAAAAAAAAAAAAAACCAGAATCGCCAAAGCTACCCTAAGCAACAAGAACAAAGCTGGAGGCATTGCATTACCTGACTTCAAATTATACTACAAGGCTACAGTATCCAAAACAGCATGGTACTGGTATAAGAGTAGACACAAGGACCAATGGAACAGAATAGAGAATCCAGAAAAAAACCCAAATACCTATGACCAACTGATCAATAAAGCAGACAAAATTATACGCTGGGGAAAGGACACCCTATGCAACAAATTGTACTGAGAAAATTGGATAGCTCTATATAGAAAAACGAAATGTTATTCCAATCTCTCCCCATATACAAAAATTAACTCAAAATGGATTAAAGACTTTAATGTCAGATCCAAAACCATAAGAATCTTAGAAGAAAACTTAGGAAAAACTCTTCTGGACATTGGTCTAGGCAAAGAATTTATGGCTAAGAACCCAAAAGAAAATGCAGCAAAAGCAAGAATTAAATAGGTGGAACTTTATTAAACTAAAATCTTCTGGCAGCAAAATAAATAAACACAGTAAATAGACAACCTACAGAATGGGAGAAGATATTCACAAACTATACATCTGACAAAGACTAATATCCAGAATCTCCAAAGAACTCAAACAAACTAGGAAAGAAAAAACTCATTAAGAAGTGGGCCAAGCCGGGCTCAGCGGCTCAGCCTGTAATCCCAGTGCTTTGGGAGGCTGAGGTGAGTGGATTACCTGAGCCCGTGGGTTTGAGATCCGCCTGGACAACTTGGCGAGACCTCATCTCTACAATAAAGCAAAAATTTGCCGGGCATGGTAGCACAGACCTGTAGTTCCAGCTACTTGGAAGGCTGAGGCAGAAGGATCCCCGGAGCCCAGCAGGTCGAGGTTGCGGTGGCCGGGAGCGGCCACTGCACTCCAGTCCGGGCGACAGAGTGAGACTCCAACTCAAAAAAAATAAATTAAATAAATAAATAAACAATAGATGTTGGTGTGGAGGCAGTGAAAAAGGAACACATATATTGTTGGTGGGAGTACAAAGTAGTACAAACTCTGTGGAAATTGGTATGGAGAGTTCTTAAAGAACTAAAAGGGAGATCTACCATTAAATACAGCAATCTCATTACTAAGTATCTACCCAAAGGAACAGAGATTTTTATACAATAAAAAAGATACTTGCTCCTATGTTCATTGCAGCACAACTCACAATTGCAGAGAAGTGAAATCAACCTAAATGCCCATCAACTGATCAGTGGATGATGAAAATGTGGGATATAACTATAAGAAAAGGTCTGGCAGTGGCAGGAAACTGCTGGGGGAGGGGGATAGCAGAATTGGCAGGAATGGGAATCTCCCTGTGGAAGGGGGGACACATCTCATCAACAAGGGTACCTGCACAACGAACATTTGTATACCTAACCCTGAATTGTACTCCATATCTTGAAAATAAAATAAAATAAAAAATAAAATGTGGTGTATATACACACACAGACACACACACACACACACACACACACAATGGAAAACTATTCAACCATAAAAAAGGGATGACATAATGTATTTTGCAGCAGCTTGCATGGAATTGGAGAACATCATCCTTAGTGAACTAATGCAGGAAGGGAAAAACAAATTTCCACATATTCTCACTTATAAGAGGAAGCTAACTAAGGATCTGCAAAGGCAGAGAGAATGGAAAAATGGACGCTGGAGACTCAGAAGGAGGATGCTGGGAAATGATGGGGGAGATGAAAAATCATATATTGGGACAATGTGTACAGGAGGGGTGGTGGGTACCCTTAAAGCCGATACTCCCTCACTACTACACAGTGCACCTATGGAACTGAAAACGATTTGAACTCCTAAAGCTATTAAAGTAAAATTTCAAAATATATTAATTCATTTCTTCTGTACCACAACCTCCTTGTATTATCTCCATTCTAACGATGAAGAAATTGAGGCATCAAGAGGTTAAGTAACATGACCAAAACACAGTTAATTCACCCAGTCAGTCTACGTATACTCCCTGGGGCTACCCTCTTGGGATTTCTGTCATGGCGTACCACCTAAACCGTAATCACTGACTTACTGGTTGCTCTGCTTCCTTCACCACCCCTGCTACTTGACTCCAAGCTCCTTGAAGCCTGTGGCTTATTCACTGGGTGGTCATAAGCTGTATAATATATATCTGTATAGGCCAGGCTTGATGGCTTAGTCTGTCATACCAGCACTTTGGGAGGCTGAGGGGAGTGGATTGTCTGAGCCCACAGGTTCAAGACCAGACCAGTGAGACCAGACCAGTGAGACCTCGTCTCTACAACAAATAAAAAATTAGCCAGACATCTTAGCATGCACCTGTAGTTCTGGCTATTTAGAAGGCTGAGGTGGAGGGATCGCTGGAGTCCAGCAGGTTGATGCTAGGGTGGCTGTGAGTGTGCCACTGCACTCCCGCCTGGGTGATGGAGTGAGACTCCAACTAAAAATATATATATATATACCCATATAATAGTCCTGTAGCAAATGTCAAACACACACTTGCACAAATTAGAGAGGTATGTTGGGAACAAGTCCTCATATTAGTTTTTAAAAATATAGAGGAAAAAGATCTAATGTTGACTGAATACCTACTCTGAGTCTAGAAGTTTATATATATAGCCATGCATTGCTTCATTATGTGGATGCGTTCTGAGAAACGAATCCTTAGGTGATTTCATCATTGTGCAAATAGCAGAGTGTACTTACACAGACCTAGATGTTTTAGGCTACTACATACCTAGACTATATGGTATAGCCTATTATTCCTAGGCTACAAACCTGTATAGAGTGTTACTGTACTAAATACTATTGGTCATTGTGGCATAATGGTATGTGTCTACCACACGTTTCTAAACATAGAAAGGGTACAGTAAACATACAGTATTATAACCTATCCACCACTGTATATGTGGTTTATCAGTGACCAAAACATGATTATGTGAGGTATAACTATGTTATAATTTTTAATCCACAGGATTGCCCAGTGAAAAAAAATCAGCTCAATTTTACAGATAAGGAAACTGAGACTCTGAGAGGTGAAATAATGCCTAAAGCCCTTATCCTGGCATTCACCAGTGCTAGAAAAAAGAGCGGAAGACTTGGAAATGGGGAACAAAACAGATTACTGGATGTTTGCAAGGGCATCTTTCCAGGCTCTCTACATCTTCTGAACATCTCTGGGCTATTTCACTACTCTATAAGTTGCAAAAAACTGATCGTAGTGCCAATAATTATTGTCCATGGAAATGCAAATGAATTTTGGTCCTTGTAGTTACAGCTGATGACCGCCCTGTGGACATCAGCTTATTTTGCATTTATTTGCAAACTCATTTCCAATTTCTGATTGCCTATATGTGTGTTCTTTGAATTCTCCACTGAGCCTGTTTCTACATTTTACTCATTTCTTCGTTAATTAATGAGTTAAACAAAATCCTTGGTGTGTATTCATTACATGTTTTCATGAGAGTCATGATTTTACCTTTATTTTAATTTTAACAACATTTAGGTATCAAAACCAAGTTTGTTGGTCCTTCCCCATTAATTATACATAAATATGCACATATCACTGCTCATCACAAGTTCTGTTATTATTAAACTTTCTGTCAAAGGCAAACACATCTGAGTCAAAACTCAAAACCTCCAGAAATCAAAGGTCTTTTAAAAGCTGTATTTTTCAATATTATCTCAGAAGGACTACATTTGTAAGGCATTACTTGAATAATGTGGCAGGTCAGCTATCAGTGACAGCTCCAGAATCCTACTATAGCATGTATCCTAGTCTTTTTTGCTCCAAATGTTGTCTGTGTTTGCTTCTGTTTCCACCAGATCCAAAGAACATAAGCCACATATCCTCATGTTGACTTGACTTGGGTTCAACTGAACTGAACCTGAGTTCAGTCTCCTATGTCTCTCCAGGAATCCTTGCCTTCCTACAATGCCAGGCCTCAGTGAATGATCATCTAGAGATACTATACTGAGAAATCTGGAGAAATTCCAGGATTTCTTCCCCATAAGGGGACCAGAAACTTTACAAGACAGAAATAATGGTTGCTACAGTCAGCAGGTCGTGGGCCAACATACCCAATCCTCCTCTCTCTCACACACACACACACACACACACAGAGAGAGAGAGAGAGAGAGAGAGAAATGAGGCTTAACGGCACAAGTCTGGAAGTCAGACAACTCTCAAGTCCTAGCTACACCACTTAATGCTTTTCTGAGTTTCAATTTTATCATCTGTGATGGTAAATTTCATGCATCAACTTGGCTAGACTATGGTGCCAGATGTTTGGTCAAACACAATCTAGATGTTTCTGTGAAGGATTTTTTTTTTTTTTTAGATGTGATTATCATTTAAATGGGTAGAGGATGAGTACAGCAGATGACCCCCTCTGTAGGTGGCAAGCCTCATCCAATCAGTTAAAAACCCTAAGTGAAAACAACTGAGGCGCCCCAAGGACAAGGGAATTCTGCCTCCAAACTCCCTTTTGGACTTTAGCTGAAGCTTCATCTTTTCCCTGGGCCTCCACCTACCAGCCTGCCCTACAAATTGCAGGCTTGCAGTGAGGCCCAGGGAAAACAAAGAGATAAGGGCTTTCTCAGAATAGAAAAAGAATGTGTTAAAGAGAAAGTGACGTGGCATAGTCAATGTCCAAGTGCACATGAGTAACCCAGTTACAACCTTGTGCCATAAAATACCCAATCAAAAATTCAGGCTGCCATAAAAGAGAGACAAAGGGACTAAAAAGTAATATAAAGCAGTGCCCCGCTGCATTCAGAGCTCAGTCTTTGGATGTGAATCCACTAGGCCAGTGCCAGCACAAATAAACGCTGCTTCCTGGCAAAGAAGCCTCAGTGTCTCGTCTCTCTGTAAGAAATCCTGCCACATCTCCCCTAACACTGAGTGCATCGATTCCTTTACATCTCTCTTGGTGGACTATACAGAATTGAAATGTGAAACAAGAAAAAATTTACTCTCTGAGACCCAGTGAGGACCTACCTTGCCTGACTAGTGCCCTGTGCATAAATGAAGGGCCAAAGGACTCTATGATGAGACATAAAATTATGTTTTCCTACTCCCTGCTCTGTGCCGCCACCTCACTTCAAACAGACGTCTGCATCTTTGTCTAAATAAACAGGAGATTTAAACTTTAGAATGGATATTTGTCTGAGATGATGGGGTGTAAATTCATAACTCACCTTGAATGCTGCACAGCTAAAAAAATCTAAACATGATTTACCAAAATTTCACGTTGTTTAAGGACCACTTTATCAACACAGGAAGGTCAATTCGTGAGTAGTTTGTTAAAATAGCAGTTGTTTAACATCACCCATAGCCCTCAGGGCCATTCTATCTTATCAAATGCAGACCAGAGCCAACAGAGTGGTCCCTGTCACCAGATTCTGGGATGTACTCACTGGACTTGATTTAATTGTGCATATGTGTCTGTGAATGTATCTGTCCCCTGACTGTCGGACACCAGCTGTGAAACCACTCCCTCAACTATTACTACTATTTCTCATGTTGTCCCCAAAGGCTCTGAAGGAGAAAAGAATAGGATATTAATTAAATTAACTCAAGGTCACAATGCACCCTATTCTGAAAACTCACCCCTATTCACACTGCAAATCAGTACACTCGTGTGATCTAATACAGCCCTGGAGAGATTATACAGCACACCCAAATATACACTCAAGAGTATTTTCAAATGTAGACACTACATTTTTTCCCATTTTTAAATTTCCACTTGGAATTAAAGTCCAAATAAATTGAAGTCTAAAATAATTCTCTTTTCAAATTTCTTCTTTTGCTCAGGGTTAGAAAGTAATTCCTGGCCGGGCTCAGTGACTCAATCTGTAATCCCAGAGTTCGAAACCAGCCCAGGCAACTTGGTAAGACTTCATCTCTACAATAAATCAAAAATTAACCAGTCGTGGTAGTGTGCGCCTCTAGTCCCAGCTACTTGGAAGGCTGAGGCAGAAGGATGGCCAGAGTCCAGCTGGGGTAGCCATGAGTATGCCACTGCATTCCGGCCTGGACGACAGAGTGAGACTTCAACTCAAAACAAAAAGAAAGCAATTCCTGATGGAAGTAGATTTCAGATGGATTTCTTATGAAGTCACTACAGTCACTGCTTCCCAAGCTCCTTTCCACTGGAAAGGGTATAATTCTTTGAGCACCTGCAAGGTACCAGAAATCCAATACCAAGTCACTCACGGGTCTTATATTTACAAAAAGCCTATATGAAACACAAGATTATCTCACTACCATCCCCTCACCCACAAAAGTTAGAAAACTCAAGCAAATGTCAAGCCCAGAAGTAAGGTTATGGTGGCAAAACCAATTCATACTATAATTCAGACTCTAGCCAAAAACCATAAAAGACATTTAGGGAATTTGAGGAAGAAGGAAAATATATGAAAAAGTTAAATATTTATGACTTTAGCCTCACCAGACTACCAACACCTCTGGCCAAATGTTTGTTATGTTTTTTTCTATAAATACAAATTTAATAGAAAGACTTCATCTTCTAGGAGGTTCATGGTGATAGTTGCAAATTGACCTCCAGACAGTGGCTGCTGCCCTCCTAAAAATATGAGAAATGTGAAATCTCTGCATCTTATTACAGGCTCCTTTCTGCCTCCTAAAATCTCTTCATTTCTGGTTCCCCAGGTATTCCTGGCACCCCAATGTTGAACCAAATATCAAATCTGTCTCCACTGTCTCCTGTCAAAGGAGTATGCCACATTTATTTTTAGCTTTTTGTTTCCTGATAATTCCATTTTGGTTTTTTCTTCACGTTATTCAAGAAGATGGGATATCCTATGTAAAACCACCTCTTCCCTCCAGCACACAAAGGTCTTATCTTTTTAAAGATAAAATTCACCATCATGTTGCTGTGGTTCAACCCACAGTCTGAGTCTTTCAAATCCACAAAGACAATCAGAGTTTATGATGTAAACACTTCTAAGCCAAATTGACCCCACGTGGAGAAAATAGATTTCAACTCAGCTTCAATTGATCTGAGTTGGGACTTAGGCATCAGTAATTTTAAAAATTCATCCCCTCCCCGAATTAATTCTTTTTGTTGTTGTTGTTGAGTTGGAGTCTCACTCTGTCGCCCAGACTGGAGTGCAGTGGCTGCTCCCGGCCACCGCAGCCTCGACCTGCTGGGCTCCGGCGATCCTTCCGCCTCAGCCTTCCAAGTAGCTGGAACTACAGGCGCGTGCTACCACACCCAGCTGATTTTTTGATTTATTGTGGAGATGAGGTCTCGCCAAGTTGCCCAGGCGGGTCTCGAACCCACGGGCTCAGGCAATCCACTCAACTCAGCCTCCCAAAAGCACAAGATTACAGGCTGAGCCCCGAGCCCGGCTTAATTAATTCTAATATACAACCAACATTAAGAATCCCTGCTGATGAGGTCCCAAAGGTTCTCTGCTGTTAATGTCTCTCACCAGTGGAAGCCACAGTTGTCATTCTGTGGGGTTAAGCCACTGCATCCCATCTGGGAGAAGTGAGGCTTGTGGTCCCATAGAAGGTCTATTAATGCTCTGCCCCCCACCCTCAGACTCTCTTTCCCTTCATGTAAAACTCACAACGTGTATTCTCAAAAATTCCCAGGCAAAATATCCCATAAATATCAATTACTCCCCCTCCATTCCTCAGTTGTTAGGCATATAAACATAAAGAACTAACAGTCATCAATACATACATACACTGTGGAATGACTGAACCAAGTTAATTAACATATCCTTCACCTCATGTACATGTCATCTTTGTGTGATGAGAACACTTAAAATCTACTCTCTTAGCAATGCTGCAGCATACAATACATTATTACATTCCACAAAGTATACAGATATCAAAGCATCACATTGTACACCATAAATATACACAATTTTTCATTTGTTAATTAAAAATAAATAAATGCAAATTTTTAGAAAGAAGAGGTATCAAGGAAGCAAATTATTTATCAGCTTTATTTGTCTGAACAAGTTGTCAACAACTCCCACCATCCCTGGAAAGATCCAAGAAGAACTGGCGTGGAGATTACACTTGGCTCTGAGGTCAAATGAGTTTATGCATCTACTTCTTACAGGTGTGAGGATGACCAGGTTCCCACTTAGCCAGGCATGAGAAAGGCAGAGATCAGGAGCCACTGGGTTCACATGGATATTCAGAGGTGCACCTTGGGAGATCCCAAAGGGTCCGAGACGTGCCCTTCAGTTGCCCAGCACAAGGGACGCCTTGTTGTGAGTCAGGGGGAGCACCTCACCAAGCAGCTTGGCTCTTTCTCTTCCTGGGTCCTCACACCTCCATTAAAAGGCAACCAAGGCCAAGGATGGCAAGGAAGGGGAAGGAGGAAGCAGCCTGAGAGGCTGGCACCATTTTGGGACTCTCCAGGGTAAATCTTTTCTAACTTTTCAGACTCCTGCCAAACACCATAACAGACATTTAGGGAATTTGAGGGAGAAGGAAAATAAGTGGAAAATATATGAAAAAGTTAAATATTTATGATTTTAGCCTCACCAGAATATCAGCACCTCTGGCCAAATGTTTGATGTGTTTTTTTCTATAAATACAAATTTAATAGAAAGACATCATCTTCTAGGAGGTTTCTAACAACTGCTCCAACTGGGTCTGAATCTCTCCTGTCCACCTTATTTGGAACAATAAAGTATATTCAGACTGGACACATTATCTGCTGCTTGCTGGCCACCAAGTGGGAATTCCTCAGGGTCAACCACTTGCCCTGTCTTGGTCTCCATCCATGCCCTTGGTTGGTTCTGTGCTTCTGGGATGCTGAAATCTGCAGTGGGTCCTCCATGCACTCACATGTATGTTAGAGACTTGGAAGTGATCCCAATTCCTCCCTGGCTCTCCTCAGTCCCCCTACTTCATGCCCATGTTGTTGCCTCAATTGAACCCTCAGACTCTATGATCTGGACTACCAGGATGGTCTCTACGCCCCAACCCACCCACTCCCATCCATCCCCACTGCTGCCTGAGTTTTCCCTCTAAAAGCACCACCCCGTCCTGCCATTCCTCCCTCTGTTCTTTAGTACACATGAGATGAGGGTAGACTATATAGCCAGCACATGTCATGATGTAGCCCTGCCTAACTCTCAGTGGCGCCTGCCAAAAAAGTATGTACCTGTAGTCTTTCAAAAAGTGATGAAGATTGCAGAGACTATGCCTCTTCAATGGCCGGTGAAGGGACAGATGAAGGGCAGGGATAGAGGTAGAGCTTGTCCTAAACCAGGTTTGGTTTTGAGTGACAGAGGAAGCATGACACCAAACAGAGACTAGATTTTAAGAATTTGTTGACCAGGCTCAGTGGCTCAGCCTGTAATCCCAGAACTTTGGGAGGCCAAGGCGAATGGATTGCTTGAGCCCACGGGTTCGAGGCCCATCGGGACAACTTGGTGCGACCTCGTCTCTATGTAAATCAAGAATTAGCCAGGTGTGGTAGTGTGTGCCTGTAGTTCTGTCTACTCAGAAGGCTGAGGCGGAAGGATCGCTGGAACCCAGCAGGTCGAGGCTGTGTGCCACTGCACTTCAGTCTGGGCGACAGAGTGAGACTCCAACTCAAAAAAAAAGATTGTTGCTATAGCTATAGAAGAGGAAACTTTTTTTTTTGAGTTAGGGTCTCACTCTGCACTTCAAAGCCTGTCATCCAACCATATTGCTTCTCCTCCATCACCCCATTCTCCTGATTACCTGTGCGGAAAATGCCCAGTCAGCATTCCAGACTCTGTCCCAGCCTTTTTTGCAGAGGAGACCTTCCCTACCCTGATAACAGTCATCGCTCCCACCTGCAGATAGACCTGCCCCTCCCTGCATGGTGTCCTCACAGGACACTGCCATTCTATCACTGCACCTGCCCCACTTAGGCACACGAGTTCTTTCATTTCTGTCTTCTACAGAACACATGCTTCTTGGATCCTCTAACGCCTAGCATTGGATTGGTCACACTGCAGGCCATCCATCCATGGATGATTTTTCTCCAAGTGCTTTCTCGTCAAGCGTAACTCTAAAGTACAAAGCACCACTCAGACATAACAGTGGTTGTCTTGTAAACACTCACTCCATGCACTCTTCAGATTGGCCAACAGAAAGAATAGAAGGAATTGTCCTTGGACAACTGGACTAGTGAAGACTACAAGCCCCTTAGAAAATATTAAAGAGTGGAGATGAAAACAGGTAAGACTTTTGCCTAGTTCCCCTGCTGGTTCATGGCTCATTTCTTTTTCCCTCTTTTACCTCTCCCCCCTCCATTTTGTTGTTCATTGTTCCCTTTATTTTGTTGGCTTGCTTTTTTTTTTTTTTTCAGTTGGAGTTTCACTCTGTTGCCCAGACTGGAGAGTAGTGGCACACTCACGGCCACCCCAGTGCTGACCTGCTGGGCTCCAGCGATCCCTCCGTCTCAGCCTTCCAAGTAACCAGAACTACAGGCACACACTACCACACCTGGCTAATTTTTTGATTTATTGTAGAGACAAGGTCTCACCAAGTTGCCCAGGCTGCTCAGGCAATCCACTCGTCTTGGTCTCCCAAAGTGCTGGGATTACAGACTGAACCGCTGAGCCAGGCCTGGCTTGCTTTTTTATAGTTTTTGAGTCTATTGTTTTTTGAAACCTACATAATATATTTGCATAGTTCTAAAAGTCAAAGATTATTACCAGAAGACACACAAACCATATTCACATGGCAGGCCCTACCTCCCCCTACACACACACACACACACACACACACACACACACACACATAGCCACACATAGGCATACACGCACCCCTCTTGCTCCCTGAAGACAACTCATTCCAACATGTTTCACTGTTTATTATGGCATTTACTTTTATATGTCTAAGTAATATGAACATACTAAAACATTTTTATTGACCAAATTTAGACATTCCTTATTGACTTCTGATGCCAGATGAAGTTTTATCTTTCATATATGCTCTTTTCCCATCCTTAAGCTTCCTAGTACAGCAATATAATTTTTTTTATTTCAATAACTTTTGGTTTTTCCTGGGATCAAAATGTTCCATTTTTTTAATGGCTCATTATATTTTCAAATTATTGCTAACTCTTCCTCCCATCTCCCAAAATATGTTATGTGAGAAAAAATAGTCTTCTCACTAGCATTTTCCATATTGTTAAATATAGTACTCCCTTTTTTTCCTGGAAGTCTTCCCACCAAAGTTCTCCCCATCACGTTCCAGTCTAAAAGGACTTCTCTGACCCCTTACAAGCTGTTATCCTGGAAGTTCTCTCTACCTTTCTTCTTAATTGGAGAATCCATTTTCCAGAGGAAATCAATATTTCTTTGTTTCTCTTTTTAATGGCATCCATTTTTCATTTTACGAGTGCAATAGCCTATCCTTCTAAAGATATCAGTTATAGTCTCTGTGAAATTTTCTTCTGTTTCCTGAGTTATCTCGAGAAAAAGAAGAAGAAGAAGAATAGTAATAATAATTCCCCCAAATTTTGCTTGTTTGCTTTGGCTTCTATTGAAGACTTCCTTCAAATGTCTTGTAATGCCTCATGTTTGTTTATATGTAAGAGAAATGCACTAAAAATTTGTGTGTGGGAGTTTCTGTGTGTGTCTAAGAATATGAGTGTATGGGTGTGAGTATATCTGTGGCTGTGTAATATGTGTATGAGAGGTGTGGGTGCAAAACCTGTTGGTTGGTGGGCTTTGCAGCAGGCTATCTTCATGTTCCCCAGTCACCAGCACCTGTATGTCTCCTCTTTGGAGTGATTTTGTCTCTGAGAAGAAGGCTGCTGGCCTCAGGGGGTGGTGGTGAAGCTGGTGGGGAACCTGCTGCCAACACACTGCACTTGGGCCAAG
The DNA here is from genome assembly GCF_000164805.1 of Carlito syrichta. NCBI lineage: Eukaryota > Metazoa > Chordata > Mammalia > Primates > Tarsiidae > Carlito > Carlito syrichta. Next base: position 182,317 of record NW_007232549.1, read on the forward strand.
GAATCAGTCAAGGAGCCTCACCACTAATGATGCAGGTGTCCCCAATGCCCAATTACAGTCTAGCAACTCACCCTGTCTCTTCTCTCTCACTCAAGGACAATACTCTTGTCATTATCACTCCATCCCCTACATCTCAATTTTCTACTCTGCATCACCATACAAATCCCATGTCTCTCTCTACTACTACTCATTTCTCTGCTTCCTTTTATGACCAAACTCCATGGAAGAGATGACTATACAGTCTACCTTGTATCCCTGTGGATACCCATGGATTCAACCAACCTTGGGTCAAAAATATTTGGAAAAGAAAAAATGCATCTATACCGAATAAGTACAGACTCCTTTTTCTTGTCATTATTTTCTAAACCATACAGTATAAGAACTATAACACAACATTTGCATTGTATTAAAGATTATAAGTAATCTAGAGATGATTTAAAGGACACAGAAGATGTGTGTAGGTTGTGTGAAAATACCATGCCATTTTATAACAGGGACTTGAGCATTCTGCAGATTTTGTTATCCACAGGGGTCCTAGAACCAGTGTCCTAGGCACACCAAGGGTTGACTGCCCTTGCTTTTCCCTCTTCTTCCCTTTCCTTCTCTCTTGCACCCACTGCAAACATACCTTTGGTCCCCACTTAAATGCATATACTCAGTATCTTCAATGATCTCCAAGTGACAGCGGCAAGGAGCTTAGTCTCCATCTTATTTGGCCCAACAGTCGGGGAGGGATTTAGTTGGTCATAGTTTGTCACTCCCTCCTTCTTCAACCATCGACTTCACTATCCTTTGAGTCTCTTCCTCCCTATGGCTGTTCCTTTGTCTCCTTTCATAGTCTCTCTGCATCTCTGCTACTCCCAAAGGCTTGAAAGCCTCAAAGCCTACCCCAAGGACCTCAGTTCCTCTCTATTCCTTGACTCTCCCTGGACTCATCCAGCCCAATGGCTTTAATCCCCATCTGTACACTGACAACTCCCGAATGTCTGCCTTTAGTCCTGACTTCTTTTATAAAATTCAGATTTGCATATATATAGTTGTCCATTAGGCATCTCTTCTTGGATGTCTAATAGTTCTTTCAAACTTAACATGTCCAAAGAAAACTTGATTCTTCTTTCTAAATCCTGCTCCTCTCACAGTTTTTCCCTTACAGCGACCCTGAAGGGATCACAGTTTTTCCCTGCAAGACCCTGAACAGTCTGGCTCCTGCCACATCCACCTCCTAAGCCCTGCCCATGCCTGCCCCTCATGCCCCTCCCGCTCCACTTCCAGCTCAAATGTCACCACAGCGCAGAGCCCAATCTAGTCACTCTATAGGAAATGGCATCCTTCATCTCTCCACTCTTCTTTCTCCCTTGCTCCTTTTTTATTTGCAGCCTTTATAAACAACTTGACATTTATCATTTATTTCCTATGTCCCTAATGTAGAATAAAAGCACCCTGTGGACAAGGATTTTATTTGTTTTGTTGACTACTTAGTCACTATTTCTCAATGGATAGGTCTCTGCATATCTGCCCCTAAAGCCGAGAGACTGAGGAAAGAGGTTGACAAATCCAGTTTCTTAGGAAAAAACATTTCATAAGGACTTATGAACAGAAGTTATATGTATGTCTGAGCATTGATGAGACAAGATGGCAAATCTCTGCACCATTACCTCCCAGATCCAGGGTTTAGATACTATAAGGAAAGGGTGATTCAAAAAGGGTGTGTAGGGCAATCGAACTACAATAACATCAAGATTGTTTGATCTAAGGGCAGGATTTACAGTAAGTACCTGCTCTTACACAAGGAACATTAGATAAATGAGAAATTTTAGAGGCCTTCCCAGAACTGGGGTTAATCAGAAGTCAACATGGTGGATTAGTATCCAAGATGGAGTTGTTTAAACCTCCACAATCACTAATCCTCGGTACTCCCGAACTGCTCTTAACATTCAGAAAGTACCTGAAAATACTTGTTGAATAAGTGAATGAAAATCATACATTCATGGATTCATGACTTCTTTTTAAAGTTAGACTTGCCAGTTGGGTGCAGTGGTTCACGCCTATAATCCCAGCACTTTGGGGGTTCAAGGTGAGAAGATTGCCTGAGCCCATGGATTTGGGACCAGCCTGGGCAACTTGGTAAGCCCTCATCTCTACAATAAATGAAGAAAAATCAGCCAGGTGTGATGATGCATGCCTGTAGTTCCAGTTACTTGGAAGGCTGAGACAGAAGGATTGCCTGAGCCCAGCAGGAAGAGGCTGCAGTGGCCATCAGCATGACACTGCGTTCCAGCCTGGGTAACAGAGTTGAAAAAAATAAAAGAATAAAGTTAGACTTGCCAAGTATATGCCAAGGATTTTGATGACAGGAATTATATCCCATACTTTTTTTATGCTCCCAGGTCCTAGCATGCATGCACCTATACACATTCACACACACACAGTTAACTAGTCGGTGTCTGTCAATAGCAGAGGGACCAGTGATTTCAGATGATTAAATAAAGTTCACAGGGAAGACGTAAGTCCCCAACTCCCATAGCTCATGGCTGTGCCTCTCTTAAGGCTTTTACTTCTGTCTACCTTGGATTATAGTTGTGCTTGTCTGACTTCATTCTAGCACCAGGCTGTGGACTCCAGGGAAACAGAGACACTCTTTGATTTGTCCCATTGCCTCAATAGTGCTTTGCATCAAGCTACTGCAAAGTAAACTTTCAACAAGTATTGCCAGCTACAAACGTGCATGCCAACTTATAGAACTCCATCCAGCTAACTGAGAAACTCAGACATGTACTGTGGTATACCTGTGTACAGGCATGGTGTGACAGGTATCTCTGACAGAAAACAAAGCTTGTAGCCTGGGAGTGAAAGAACAAGGAGATGAGGAAGGGGATAGGACCTGGGACCTGCCCAGCTCCCTGTTCACATATTGTGCCAGTCAACTCCTTCCCAGGGCACCTGGAAATGACAGATTTGAGGTAAGGAATTTTAAAAATTGTCAGAGTACAAACAACTAATAAACCCAATTAAGACATGATTTATAAAACCCAATAGAACAAGGAAAAACTTAGTATGATTGAATTGAAGGAAATATAGACTCTTAATTAAGTGTTCTTTTGTATAAATACCAACTGTGTAAAAAGTAGCAATCCATGATAATCCAAGTATTGTCACAAGTCTCCAACCTGCTAGGAGCACTCTTCTCTTGAATTCAAAACACGTTATCTCAACCCCCTCACATGATGTCAGACATTTTCATTTCCTCTCCATTATTTATAGTGTTCTCAGATGATGGTGGTATATCCTCATGAATGCATCCTCTCTAGATCTGGCCTACTGGGCAATTCTGGAGCCATCTCCAGTCATGGCATCACTGCTCCTGAAGATTGCTGTCCTTTCTTTACATGCTCACACTCCTTCACTTCAACCAGGGCCACCTCTTCTCCCTCTGTGTCTTCAAACTCAGGCACAGACTGAATATAGGATGAGGTTGCCAATAAACTTAAGTAAATATTTGAGGATATCATAAAGAAGCTACAAACAGGAAAAGGAAACTTGAATCTCAGAATGAAATATACCTCTCCTAAAGCACATCGGCTGTAGCCGTCACAGAAGGCCTGGGTGGCTGCCTCACTCCTCTCCAATCTGACTCTCTTCCCTCATCTGTTCTTTCACTCACTGGATCAGTTAGGTAATGCTAGCTGCTGTCACAAAGAACCATCTCAATCTCAGAGGCTTACCACCTTTGAGGTTCATTTCTCACTCACACTAAGCCCACAATGGGATTTAGCAGGCTGCCTTCCACAGAGTGACTCAGGGATCCAGGCTTCTTCATTTTGTGGCTCCACCCTTTAAGACCTTTGCTTCCAGTTGATGAACAAAGGCAGGGAATGTGACAAAGGTAAACCTGCTTTATAACTACTTTGTCCCAGAAGTGATCCAGGTCACTGTTGTTCATATTCCCATTGGCAAGATGCAGTCACATGGCCCCACCTAATACGGGGATGGAGACTGGGAAATAAAGTCCCTGGTAGGCAGTGCTTTTCAGCAACTACTATACAATATGGAAGGAAAGCAGAACTCTTTAGAAGACAATCAGCTACTTCTGCCATACTTTTTGAGGATCAGGGTCTCCAAACTCCAAACAAAAGGCAGAAGAGATACATAATTTACTAAGTCCTTTGTCCCAAATGCTGATTTATCAACTCAAACTCTGATGTATCCAATTGGTTTGTTTCATGGTCCCTGGCCAATCTTCTAGCTCATCTAGGAGATTATGTATTTGGCAGGAACTTTGGTTGTATATACTTCATTCCTCACCCAAGCATAATTGGGTCCTTGCAGATATTTCTGAATTGAAAGGGGGCAGGGCTGCTAGGTGAGAGGAATGGGGTCTGGTTTGTATTTGCTCCTGGTCAAAACAGGAATTGCTTACTCCATTTTTCAAAAGGTGTCAGCTTTTTAAAAAAGCAAATGCAATGTGATATACACAATGATTCCACCCTGAGGAACATGTGGAAGCTGCTTCAAGTCTTTCTCACAGCTTTTTCCCTGCTCCATGGATGGATGACAGTACCTCTCTTGTATATATTATCCTGCAGAGACACATAATGTGGTCATCACTGATACTCCTCCAATTTACCTCCATTATCCCAGTGGCCACCCATAAGACTGCCCCTCTTGGTGGATGCAAGCCTTGACGGCTGGAAACAGTGAGACAGAACCTGATGACCGTCAAAAATAATAGTGGATCTGAAGATCTAGCTTTGCCTTTTACAAGCTGGAGAACCTTAGACAAGTCACTGAATTTCAATTTTCTCCTCAATAAAATGAAGCCAATGATTGCAATTTAAAAAGTGATTTGAAGACCGGCCTTGGTGGTTCAGCTGTTAAAGAATCTCAGCACTTTGGGAGGTCAAGGCGAGTGAATTGCCTGAGCACACAGGTTTGAGACCAGCCCTGACAACCTGGCGAGATCTCGTCTCTACAATAAATCAAAAAAAAATAACCGGGCGTGGTAGTGCGCACCTGTAGTTCCAGCCACTTGGAAGGTTGGGGTGGAAGGATCACCAAAGCCCAGCAGATCGATGCTGGGGTGACCATGTGCAAGCGTGCCACTGCACTCCAGCCTGGGCAATGGAGTGAAACTCCAACTCAAAAATTTTAAAAAGTGATTTGAAAATAGCTATAATAATAAAACTCCCAGTTGTGTTGTACTCTACGGTTTTCAAAGCACAGAGAGGTTCATGTGAGCCGGTTTGAAAGAGATCACGGGGAAGGGGAGGCTGAAACTGGGCCGTGAGAGATGCGCGAGGCTTGCATGGGGAAAGGAGGGCAACCAGTGAGTCAAAGAGCGAGAAATATTCTGTAAGCTTCAGGAGATGTTCAAAGGTATATGATCATAAAGGTGGTCTACCAGCATGCCAGTTGAGAGAAGCCCCTAGCTTTAGTGAATGCATGAAGTACTCCAATTAGTCACGAGTGCCTCAAAAAAGCCATGTGTTGTCCACGAGCATGGTGAGATACTCCCATACACACAAGGACATCCTCAAAGTTCATGTTGGCCCATTTTATAGGTCTCCTTATACCTTGCACATTGACATTCCTCGGCTATCCTGTGTCTGAATTGCAACTGTTATACATTAGCTGATGGTTTTATACTGTTGTAAAATGCTGCTGACCACCAGGCGCTATGGCTGCAGCTGAAAGAAAAAGCCAGGTGAAAACTTCAGCCTTGTCCTTGATCCCTGGGGCCTGTTGGGCTCTGCCCACTGTCCTGCACACCTGGATGCTTTTGTCTGAAACTGACAGCAGCAACTGGGACGAGGGGTCCTGGTCTTGTAGACTCGCACTTTAACTCATGGCTGTGTCCTCTCAAGAAGGATACTGGGTGGTGTGACAAACAGGGGCGGCCTTGACAGCAGGTCTGGAACTTTCAACCCAGCAAGATGGAGCGGGAGGTGCTAAGAAAGTCTTCCCCCCTACCCCACGCTAGCCTGGTCAGCGGTCAGCAACATGGGAGAGTGTCGATGTGAGATAAATGTCTTGGTTGTACCTGTCTGTGGTTTAGCTTTGTAATTAAACAAACAAAAGGAAATAAACTTGAAAATTATTTGTCATCCTAAAAATGAAAAAATTAAAATATTTATTGCCAGGGAAAGAGAGAGAGAGAGAGGGAGGGAGAGGGAGGGAGGGAGAGAGAGAGAGAAAGAGAGAAAGAAAGAAAAAGAAAGAAAGAAAGAAAGAAAGAAAGAAAGAAAGAAAGAAAGAAAGAAAGAAAGAAAGAAAGAAAGAAAGAAACAAGCCAGGCCTCCTCTGAGCCAGTCAAGGCCATTGTTCTATCTTCCTCCTCCCCTTGAATATCAAGCGTTTCTCAAAATCACCCCAGGGTCTAGAGTTTTCTGATCAGTGGGGGGTAAGGCAGAAGCCACTTCAGGTCCCATTCAACTAAAGGTGTCATGTTAAGATCCCTTTCCCTATCTTTCCTCCAGGCACTTAGTGAATCAGGACAGACCTTGAGATTTTGCAGGCTGCTCAGCTACCCTGCATACCTGTTCCTGCAACAGGAAGTGCCTATGGGAATAAAAGTTACCCAGGCCAGTTTCACCAGTCCCCAAAGAAAGCTGCCTCCTATCCTAGGGCCCTACAGATCCATGCAAAGTGAAAGGAGGGACTCCGAGAAACTTAGAATAAACTTAGTTCACATTTTTCCTCAATAGTCATTTTTGCTTAGACTGATATACTTTGAATCAAGATAAATAAATTTCCAATAGGCAAGTTTGAGGAAGCATTCAGATATTTTACCGCAAGCCAAGCTGACAGCCTACCCTACCCTCTAGGCAAATCTCCACCAGAAGCAAGACAAGGACAGCCCAACCTTTCAATTCATGATTTAGCACAATAATCTCTAAAATACTTTCAAACCAATACTTTCTTTGACCAAAGTCATAGAAATAATAAGACCACTTTTTTGCTAAGAAGATGGCAGATTGGAAACATCTGAAAGGTCTCTTGCAGGGGGGAAAAAATCCTCCCCCTTGTCTCCTCCCATCTAGCCTACCACATGGTAGCAATCATGTGACTAACCCACCCATCTGACTGCTGTCTATCATGTGACGTCAGTACCTGTGCTTACCTGCCCCTTCATGATGACATGGAGCAAACCACCACCTAATCACCTTAATGACCTTCCCCCATCCCCCCATCGAAGGGAAAGGTTAAAAGGACTCAACCACCAGTGACCATTTGCCATTGCCAGGCCATTGCAGCCATTGCCTTGGTAAGCTATGGTATGACCATGTGCTCTTTGAGCTATGACCAGGCCATGTTTCCTGACTTTGGCCCCCTCCCCTACCTTAAGGAAGTGAATCTCCTCTTTCTCTCACTAATTTACTTTCTTTAAAAACTACATTTTCCAATTAACTTCTGTGCAATTGTTTGCATCTTTCATGTAGCATCAGATCACACACCAGACACCCACATCCCGGTAGGCCTAACCTAACATTCTGGAGGCCCCACTGGGAGTGTATCCTAACATTTTTGGAAGTCCCACCGAGATCTAACAAAGGATCTCACCTGACCATCCACCGGCTTGTTCCCAAAGCAAGCAAAACCATAAGTTTTAAAATGGCTTTGGCACTCTGGAAATAGAATTGCCAGCTGGGCTCGGTGGCTCAGCTTGTAATTCCAACTCTTTGGGAGGCTGAGGTGAGTGGATTGCCTGAGCCCATGGGTTCGAGACCTCATCTCTACAATAAATCAAAAATTAGCTGGGGATGGCAGTGCGTGCCTGTAGTTCCAGCTACTTGGGAGGCTGAGGCGGAAGAATCACCGGAGCCCAGTAGGTTGAGGCTATGGTGGCTGGGAGCGACCACTGCACTCCAACCTGGGCGACAGAGTGAGACTCCAACTTAAAAAAAAAAAAAACCTGGCTTCTTTTGTACCAGGGGTATGACTACTTTAGGAAGCCCCCAACCTTCAAAGAGTCAGAGAGGGGAGGAATTCTCCAGCTTTGGGACTGAAAGGAGATATTAAAAAGTCTTAATTTGGCTTTCAGCCTAATGTACATCTAGTACAATTGATTAGGGTGCCTGTTATTTTGGGTGCTAAAGCCCACCCATGGGTGTCTGCTTGGTTCAGTCTATGCTCATCAGAATCCTGAAGTAGAGCAAGAGTGATGGGCATCCCAAACCCAATCCTAAAGCATGTTGGTGATTTAAGGAAACAAAATAATCAAGTAACATCTAAATCAAGGTTTCATGGACTTTTAAAAGGAGAAAATCAGGACAGTGGAGTCTGGCTAGTGTGGCTCCTGGCTGGAGTCAAAAGTCCCCAAATTCAAGTCAGTGCCATATTTGTCCAGGGGGACAAAGGACTGGGGGATTTCATTCTTGGTGTAAAAATGTACAACAGTTCATCAGCCATCAATGCAGATGTTAATACAGAATAAGAACATTTTCACTGCCATATTTTATAGAAGTCAGTGTTAATAATCATGATGGTAAATGGTGCTCCATCATGCTCAAAAGTGGGAAAAATCAAGTTGACAAATCAAACATAAAACATGAAGATGTCTATTATAAACCCAAATACAACATCATTTCACTAACTCAATCCACCCACATTTTCTACTACACACCATGAGTGTCAGTTTAAACTCTATCTGTGCTATAGTTTCCTCTGCACATAATTTTAAGTGCATTTTGGTTTTATAGTGTATACAAGCTATTGTTTCATCGTTTTACCTATTTAAATAAAATTATATAAAAATAATTTAGTTCAATGCTAACATTTTGAAGAAGACTGTTTAAATTTGAGGAAGAATGTTGAAGAGTTCCCATCCACTTCACACATACTCACTAGTCCTAAAAAATTCATCTATTCAGGTACCATAAGCTGAGAATCTTTGGAAATTCCAGATGAAAAACACTTCACTGTGCGAGAAATCATTCCTATTGTCATCATTCTTTGTGTGCTGCCTGAAAACAACAACACAAACTCGTCCAGAACCAAGTCTCTTTCAATAAACTAGAGGTTAACTGCCTCCCTCAATCAACAAGCACTGTTTATTTTTTAAGATCTCCCTGAAATATGAATCAAGAAGACAAAGAACACAAGCTAAACTATCAAGCCACTCCGGAAGGAAAAATATGAAGTTCCCAAATGAACGTGTTACTTGAAAATATAAACCATTTCTTCTTAGCTTGGCTCCGTCAACCATCTCGGAAAAGGATGTTTTTACAATCAGAGCAGAAATATGACTGGCGGCTCCTACATTTACATTTCTTTGTTGCAAAATGAATGTAACTTGTTCAGATTCCAACAGCGGAGAAAGCACAGAAGTAGTGGTTACTTTCCAAAGTGAAACTTAAAACCACAATCTCCGGTGCACAAAAGGCAGAATGAGTCACAGGAAGAGGCCACTTGCTTGCAAAACTCATTAAAAGCAATGCAGGGCTGAATGGACTTCCTGCACCAATGAAAAGATTGTTGGCATCAGGACAGGCACCTCGAGGCTCCAACACTTTGGAAGAGGAAGGGAGCCATTAGCAATCTGGGCACAGCTCAGGTCTGCTCCTTCACACGCACCCCCCACCCCAACACACACACACACACACACACACACACACACACACACACACACACACACTCCAGGCTGCACGCGCGCGCGCGCGCGCACACACACACACACACACACACACACACACACACACTCACACTCCAGGCTGCACGGCCTGGAATCCCCTCCCAGCCTGGGCGTGCTCACATCTGAGGTCCCTGAGAAGGCACTCAGGAAGGAGGCTTCCAGGCTGGAAGCTGTGTATTAAAGGATCACAACGACACCTTGTGACTCAAGCGAGCACCTGTATTGGGTTTCCAAGCTCATTTTCAGGAGAACCGCTGAGGCAACTCCATCTTTCCAGGAGCTTCCTTCCTGGGGCAGATCTGTGTGAGCTCCAAGCAGTGAGCACGTGCTCCGGCCAGGCCAGATTAAAGTCAGATGTGAGTTGAACAATCCAAAAGAGGCTACCTGGGAACAGGATCGGGGCCTCTGCTGTGTTTCTAAAATGCGCGCTTCTCGAACTTGAGTATACATCAGAATCCCCTGAAGGACTCATTAAAACAGATTGCTGGGCGTCACGCCCGCAGTTTGATTCAGCAGGACTGGGGTGAGGGCTCAAGAATTTGAATTTTGAACAAGCTCCCTGGTGTTAGAGCTACAGGCCAGGAAACTATACCTTGGGAACCACAAATCTAAATGGGTTTTAGACCCAAGCAAATAGCCTCAGACAGCTCCCTTTCCAGCAGCTAGTGATGTTGACCTCGGGTTGTGCCAACTGGGGGCATGTTGATACTAAAACAGTCCCCTTAAGGACCTCCCCCCTCCCCACCCTCCCACCCCCCCTTCCCACCCCCGCCCCCTCCCCACAAGTTCCATCCACAGCCTGGCTGGTCTCCAAGTCCAGCAGTATCAGGAGGGGGCCTTTGTCAAAGCAGAGGCAACGCGTTTTGTAAGGGCTGTGCTGCCAAACCCAAACCGATTGTGCCCCCAGGTGGCCATTTGGGCCCGTTGACTTCCAAGGTCAGCTTCTGTCTGCTCCTGCTCCGGTTTCCTTCTGGTACCAAGCCCCCTGCCTGGCTGGCAACAGAAGCGACACTGATCACCACCTTTGATGCAGCAGGAGTTGAAAAGGGGGTCAGAAGCAGAAAGGCAGAAAACCTACTGGCATTTTAACCACTTTCTTTGAGTTTTAGGCAGAGATGGAGCACTGTGCTGTTCTCACTTGATCTAAAGACAAAATACAGAATACAGATGTACAGAGGGGAGGCAAAAATTAGCTGGGCGTGGTGGTGTGAGCCTCGGGTGGCTGAGGCGGGAGGGTTGCTTTAGCCTGGAAGTTTGAGGATGCAGACCGTGTCTCCCAAAAATAATTTTTTGAAGGGGAAGGCAGAAGGGACATGAGGGATGAGATGGGACAAAGCTTTTCTGGAACAGTAGGTTGGGATGCAGTATATCTAGATTCTACGAGCTTGCTTTTTTTATTTTTATTTTGGGGTTGGAGTCTCACTCTGTCACCCAGGCTGGAGTGCAGTGGCACGCTCATGGCCATTGCAGCCCCGACCTGCTGGGCTTACGCAATCCTTCCGCCTAAGCCTTCCAAGTAGCTGGAACTACAGATGCATACCACCATGCCCGACTAGGTTTTTAATGCTTTAAGACAAAGCCTACTTAACCTTCTCCCAAGACAGTTTCCCATCCCCTCCAGGACAGTTCCAGGACTGCGGTAGGGCCGTATGCATTCTCTTTTCTGGAAAGAGCACTTTGAGGCCCAACACTGATACTCAATGGCTCCACAGTCAATGTGTCTTGGCCTCTGATGCAAGGGTGCTGGTGTGTCAGTGTTTGAAAACCAAGTGTTAAAGTACTTTCAACATTCAGGCAATTACAGCTGAGACACTGGGGAAATTCAAGTTACCGAGCTTGTTTCCCTGGCTCACACGAGTGTTGCCCAGAGCTGCATCAGCATGTGGGAATCGACAGGCTGCAGACGCCAGTCCAGATGAATATTTATTTTACAGATAAAAAAGCCCACACACTGAAATCAGAGTTGGAACAAATTCAGGTGTGTTTTGTTTTCTACAATGCAATAGCATCAATTCTGTGGACACCCAGAGACGAACTGTTTGGATCTAGGCTTCTCAACAACTTCAGTCTAGCATCTTGGGAAGCTATGTTTCAAACATCTAGGGACCGATACTCTTTCATTTATTCCAGAAGGGCTTAGGCTGATGCAAATAAATCAACAGGAAATCTCTGTCCATGCCAGTGACATGCAAAGTCAACAGGAATTATGACTAATGATTGAACTAATCAAGTTGACTGAGTCATTCAAAATGAAAAACGAATCTGGGATACACCAGAGAAGAAGCCAAAAGTCCAAAAACGAGACCAGCAGATGTGAGGCAGGGGAACTCCCCCAGGTCAAACATCAATTCTGGGTCAGGCTGTGGGAAGCACTTCTGGAACAACATCTAGAACCTCTCTTTGCTCTTGAAACCCCCCACCCGGACAGGAAGCAGTTCCAGGTACAGGCTTCTCCTCTCTTCCTCATCCCTCCTGGCTCTCCCAAGTGCACAGAGAGGGTTGGTCTTTCACCCATTTAAATCTAAAACATCTGAAAATATATTTATTCCAAATAGTGAACAGTTCATCACCTTAAAGAATTTTTGAGTAGAGAATAAAATAATGTGCTCGGTAACACACACCAGAAAACAACTTAATAACTTACCAAAAACTATTTAAAATTCATGTGCCTGATTTTCAGAGAAGTCTTTCATTGGTCTCATTTATTACAATATTTTCTAGCTTTGCTCCAGTGCAACACAAAAAAGTATTACAGTGATTTTTATCATTGCATTAGCATATACAAATGCAAATCAAATGTTATAAATAGAATATATTTAAAGTGGTGATCTGAACCTAAAATCAAAAAGGGAATTCTCTTTGAAGGTATAATCATGTTTCTCCAATACACCAGATACAGATTTTTCTTGATGCCAGATATATATATTTGTCTTCATCACATGTGATGAACATTTGATGACTTGTCACTGTGGTATGATTCATTTATTTCCAGAGGGCAATTTTGAAATGCCTGGTCCAAATGCAACATTCTAGCATCACTGGGCCACAGTTGTGTACATAAACAGATAAACCAACCTGCACATGCATGAGTGCAGCCCATATACAAATCTCCTTTTCAGAAGAAAAAAAAGGCAGGTGTTTATATTACAGCCTTGCCAGGGCTCACGCTGAACTTGAACTTAACACAGATCTGAGAGTACAACTTTGCCGGAAGGCATGGTCTGTTTCAGGATGCAGTGATGTGGAAGTTTAAGACACACCAAAGAAGGGGTCACAAACTGCATGTCCTCAAGTCTCATCCTGAGAGTGTGCTGCAGAGGGCAATGTGGCCACTAACAATTCAAGAGAACAAGTCCAGAGGAGTGAGTTAAGGCAGGATTATTTTCAATTATTCGTAATGGCTCTGAAAAGGAATCTGAGCATGCATGTCCATGTTTCTATGTACGTCTGCAGTCAAGGACAGATGTGCATTTGCCTTTCTCTGCATATCCACAGGAACCACTCAGCAAAGGCTCTCACTGCGAGCAAAGCCCACCAACTACAACGAAGGCAACAACTCTGTGGGTTTTCTTTCACAGAAAGAGTAAAATTTCATTCACCTGTTCCTTTTTTTTTTTTTTTTGCCTATGACTCTAACAATGAATTTAAATAGCAGTGTTTCAATCATTGAGATCAAACTCTTTAAAAAAATAATACTTCAAAAATTAAAGCAAAATATTTTACCAAAATAATTCTTTCACTTTTCAAACTGTTCTCTTCACAAGACAATTTAATAAACAAGTAAAAGAATCACCTTCTATTGGCTTAAAGAATGTCACTCAAGTTATTACTTTTTCACTTGCTCTTAATTTGAGTGGAAAACTAAGGAAAATAAAGAAGGTCTGTCTACAAGATATACAGAATAAGGCTCTTCAGATAGTCTAATATATGTGTCTTTTTAATATATTAATGACGTCTGTATAGAAAGAATATGCCGAAATGCTTATAACAGTAACCTAATTAGAGTAAAACAATAAATAATAACTACAAAGAATATAATTTAACTTCTTGAAACTATTTCCTTAAAATCAACCAGTTTCTTTGGACAGCTCCCAATAAAAGTCGACATCATTATCATTTGGCGTAAGCTCATTTAAGTCCATATCATCAGCACCATCTTGCTGGATGAAAGGATGCTGGCAGAGTGTCGAAAGGACTCAAAAATACTGCCTTAGTAATCTTCATTATAATTTTAATTTAAGGCATTGCCGAGAACGAGATACAGCGCATCTAAATAAAATGTCTGCCACAGATGCATTAAGGCAGAATATTCCAGCCTTAAACCACAAGAAATGGGAGAAGATATGCCAATTAAATATTATTTAGGCTATTTTGAACCAAAAGAACTAAAGAAAAACTTATCACCTAAAAATGAGACTCATCAGCAAATACCATAAGGGAACACCCACAATGCCAAGGCTAAAAAGCCAAGGCCTAGAACTGGTGAGGTTTGGATGCCCTTCAGAGACCTCAGATTCAGGTCATGTGATCCTTCTCAGCCCTCCCCACTGTGTGCAGAAGAAGGTGGCACTAGCATTGCTATAATGGAAATGTGCCCTCTACTCTGCCAAAAACCATGTACTTCTGGCGTTCCTCAATTGACACTGTCATCAGCGGGGACAGCCCTTGGATAGCCACCTTCTGCTTAGGTATCCTAAGCCCACATTACACATGAACCAATAAGTAATTGCTGGAGCAGGCTAGGAATGCAGCATTGTAACTGGCATTAAGCCACAACCCCACAGTCGAGGGATGCTTTCCACACTATAAATGCACCCAATTCCTTGCCCATAAAGCATACCCTTCCTATTTCCCTCAGAAATGTCATCCCTGGGACAGGGCAAGGGAGAAATCCTTCTCGATTCATTCTGCTCTTAAGCAAATGACCAAATGACCGCACATCAGGCTCCCTAGCCACAGCTGCACAGCTCCCAGAACCGATCCTTTAATGGCGACGCCCAGCTCTGCACTGCCGTCAAGAAGTTGCTTGGTACATCTTATGCCGAGGCAGAGTGAACGTCCTGGTTTTCAAAAGGTGGTGGTGGCTCTCTCCAAAAAGTGAAATTACTGAAGGTATCCGAACAGGGGAAGTCTGAAGAATGGCTTCTTTTCAGCAATGGGAAAACATGGTCAACCACTTCACAGAGCCTCACATACCTGGAAGGGAAACAGACACCATTACTGTCACAGAGAGAGACACCCAGTCACACTGAACGCTGGCTACACAACAAGGGTTGCACTTTAGATCTACAGCCCTCAGCAGCCAACCACCTCCTTACGTGACTGAGATAATTCTAGAATGATTTATAGTTCATTGAAAATGGGAGACAAGAATGAAGAGTATGCAAAGGAAGAGTCAGAGAAGGCTCTGACTTGGTGTGAAGGACAGGTGAAGGGGAGAAAGCAAAGGACCACAGGAGACAGGAGGAAGTCAGCATGGTGAAGGGACAACCGTCTGCTGTGGAAGTCACAGAGGAGATCAAATGGAAGGAATCTCAAACAAGGCATTCTTTGGAGTACCACACAGATATTCCTTCAGTGTACAAGGAAAAGACACTGGGCCCTGGGGTTAAGGAAACACAGATTTGAATTTCAGTTCTGCCATTTGCTAACTGTGTGACCTTGGGCAAATGGCTTTTACCTCTCTAAGCCACAATTTCCTTCTCTGTAAGGAGAGGAAATTTAAAACTGCCACAGTGTAAATATGAGGATTCAATAAAATAATGTATGCAACAGCAAAGTAATGTACAATGAGTGCTCAAATGTATTCAACAACAAACTATTATCATGTCTTAGGAAAAAAAAAAAGCCCTGGTTGGCAAGAAGGCCAAGAGACATGGGATCTAATCCTACCTTACTTGCTGTGTAACCTGGGACAAGTGTCTTATCCTCTCTGGGCCTCAGGCCCTTCATCTTTATAGTGTAGAGTTGGATTAGAGCAGGGTTTCTCAATGTCCCCTACAACATTGTCTCACTGTGTCTCCTATGTATTCCCAGAGATGTTGCATATTAGTTCCCGTGGCCTGTACTCCAAAAAGAAAGTTGCTGTAGTAAACATCCAAGTTCAGATCTCCAGGGATTCTAATATACCCAGCCCTCTCCCAGTCATCCCCAGTTTCCTCCTTGATAGTCACTGGTCTCTCTCCAGTTCCAATTTGCTAAGAATCCACAAGGGCTTTCAAAATCCAAACTCCAGGAGTTAGCATGTTCTGAGGCATAAAATCACTTATTAAATAAGGATGAGTGGGTGTATTTAATGAGGGGCCCCCAGAGGACTTATGAGAAACAGTACACTTACCCAAAATGGGCAAAATGTCTCTTAACAGAAAACCAAGAATTATGTCTTTCCTGAGGACTAAAACAAACAAATTTTTAAAATACCTCCTGGCTTTTAGGCTTATATGTCTGAGGTCCGTGGCTGGGGAAAGAGTGCCCCTCCCCACAGGGAGCAGTTCCCTGCCAGACTGTGGTGGACACTACAACCAAATCTGCTCTCATGTGCCGAGTGGCAGGGCCAAGTTTCACCCATGTCCCTCCCTTGGACTCGCCCTCCACACGCAGGGATCCCCGAGCAGGAAGAGCTTATGCATGGATGCTCACAAACGCACTGATGCTCACAAATGCACGGATGCTCACAAACGCAAAGCTTCCCTCATCCATCTGAACACATTTCAGATGACTGACCCAAGTTCCAAGAGATAAGCACCTACTTGGCTTAGAAACGATTGTCCCAAGTTCAGTGCCAGAGAAATGATGTTCCCAGGGAAGGAAAGTTAATTCCCACCGGGTGTAAAATGACAACATTCTTTGGCAATGTGTCAAGTCTGCTCCCAGCAGGGGTCTGCCCTAGGCCAAGCCATGGGCAAAGCATGCATTTTAACCCCAGTGTCTCCAAGAATGAAATGGCCTCAGAGGCCACCTGAGAAAACCCTCTTGGATGCCTGAATACCTCTTTCCATACACCTCACAGCAAGACCTGCAACTTTCCCATTTCTGGGCAATGTCCCATTGGTTGAAAGTTCTTTTTGATCCCAAACAGAAATCCACTAGATCCCCTCTAGACTGGGGAAATCCTTCCACATGGGAACGCGATGCACTTGGGATGAGGGAGAAGAGGAACAACATTGTCAGGTGTGGCCATTTAGAACAAGGAAGAGGGTAGAAACTGCAGGGAAAGAGTTAAGAAAGGAATCAAGTTCGTGTTGTTTTTCTGCCAATCAGGAAACAACTGGACACCTAGACTGACTCACCTGCTGCAGGATGGAGCCGAGTCTTGGTTCCATCCTCCCCTCTCTCCCCACATACCTTGAGGACTGCTTGGGTACCGGCATGACTGTGGAGTCAGGAGGCTGTGGGACAACCCAGGACTCCTTTTAACCTAGAACTGTCTTATCTATACTCAGTGAGAATCTAACCGAATAAGGATCATCTTGAAAGTGAAAATCTGCCCTACAGGGGACTTCGATTTCTAATCTATCTAAAACCACAGGAGGAAGTACCTAGAAGAGACCAATCCACAAGAATCCACTAGAACCAAAGCCTCACTTTAAATTCTCTAGATAAAGAGGGCCTCATCAAGTTCTCTGGGGCCACTCAGGTCAGACCAGGAAAGAGGTGCAGCCTCTGAAATGAATAAGGCAGGAAGACAATCGTCTGCCTAGACTGAAGTCACCCTTGGACCAAGCTCCTCAAAACATGGAATGAGGAAGTGTTTTCCATTCTAACAAGACAGGAACCCAAAATGAGACATCATAATATCAAGAGTGATTATACAGCAAACTAGGATCCCTCCTTAAAAACAGTATTCCAATTTAGCCCACTGACTCAGGAAAACTGTGTCTTGACCGAAAATATGAGGGAAGTTCTTAACAATCAAACAGCAATGTTTCTGGTGAGAAACATTCAGTACGTGAAAAGATATATAGCTCGTCATCTTTAAATATAGCATCACATATTTCAATTTGGTTACATTTCTAATTCACATTCTAGGCTTTCACACCTAACTTGGAAACCTAAACTGCTAGTTTTTGAATTCATTCAATTCCAGTCTATAGCAGAATCTAGCCACTAGTTTAAATTTCAGACCGAGTGATTTGACTTAATTCCAATTGTCTAAAAATGAAGTTTTAGACAAAACACAAAGAGTTAGAATATATGTTTTCTTTATAGGAATTAAAGATCAAAATATATGCAGCAAAGGATAAAAAGGTAAACTATAAAGTCTGCAGCACCATTTTACTGATACAACAATAATCACATAAGATGTGCACGTTTACTCACGATGAGATGTTGGTCTTTGCATGTTCCTGCACTAGTTCTCCTTTCGGGTTGACAGTAAATATTCTATTCAAGGACACTCCTACTTGCTTGTATGAATATACATCCTATATTTGGAAAAAGATATTTAAAGTGTTCATTAGAATAAAAAGAGTTCATTGTATAAACAAGTACATGATATTTCTAACTTGATGTACTATTATCAAAATTTCATAAACCAGAGCTAAACCTCAAGTAGTGTGGCATATCCTTTGATGGGAAACTATTCAATTAGTTTTCCTCTCTGGGTTCTCAATTCCCTTATCTATTCAGGAACTCAGTTAAAGAATAGACAACCTATCACGTCCCCTGCAATTCTAACATTCCTTAAGGTTATTCTCTGACCTATTTTCTCATTTCATGAAAATCTGTCATGATTTTCAAAAGTAGGAGAAGTTTCTGAGTGAGCAGTTAGTACCTAACTATATTCTCCAAAATATTTTAACTTCCCAGTAAATTTGGGCAGTACATGAAAAATCTCAGAGCACTTCTTTCACCATGAGACAATACTATACTCTTAAAACTTGAGATAAATTTGCTGTCATGGTTATGATTGACTTTGTGGTTCCTCCCTTCTGGTAGAAAGGATCTAATCCTATTAAATGTTCTTGTTTTACTAATTTAACAAGTAATCTGGAATTTGGAATTTCAAGTCCCACATCTCAAGCTTCAACCCACTAGCCAACCTTCAAAGAACACCAGAAGCCATGAAATAATTTTTAATCTCTTGGCTTTTAGATGTGGGCAAGTGGCTATTTACCAAGCTATTTCTCAGAGGAAGACAATCTGGCTTTCCATGTAATTCTAGGCCAGGGCTTTCAGATGATTGCAATCAGAAGAGATAGTAAGTTCAAGAGTTCTTATATACCCAATCGACTACTTACAGCTGGTCGATTTCCAAAAGCAGCATAAAAGGGTTCTGTATTTGGGAAAAACAGGTTTTTGATGTCTGTCAAACACTGTACTTTAAACTTTTCTGGTTTCTTTTCAATCACTTCTCTGTTAAAACAAACAAATAAATAATAGATTAGTGTGAGAGGATAAGCTTCCTCAGCATCAAATTATTTTTAGCTGTCAATGCTGCCACGACACTAAGAACACTTTCCTATCTTCAAAAGTTTAATATGTGTAAGTCAGTTAAGACATCCCAGAAGGGCACTAGACAGAAGGTAAATCCATACTTTTCAAGTCTTTCCACAAAGAAAACACTAGGGATGAATCATTTCACCAAAGAGTTCTACAGGTCATCTAAGGAAAAAAGGATTACAGAATATAAAATAGGAGCACATCCTCAAACTCATCTTACGAAGCCAGCATAACCTCAAAAACAAAACCTAAAGAAGAAAAGGAATGAGCAAAGCGTGGGCCAATGTCATATGTGAACGTGAAAGCAAAAATGTACATATGTGCAAATTGTTGCAGTGTACAAAATTTGATGCTATTCCAGGGATGTAAGATTTGATGTTATTCCAGGGATGTAATTTAATATTTAAAATCAATTAACATAATACAATACATTATCAAATTAAAATAAAAAAACGTGATCATCTCAATAAATACAAAAAAGGCATTTGATGCAATTCAGCATCTAACCAGGATGAAAACTCTTAAACTGGAAATAGAAGGGAATACTCAAAAACCTACAGTAAACATCCTATTAACAGTGAAATAATGGTGTCTCTATCACCATTTCAGTTCAGTGCTGTACTGCTAGTCCTATCCAGTGCAATACCATAAGAAAAAGTTATAAGGATTAGAAAGAATGGGGGGTGGGATTGTCATTATCACAAAAAAACCACTATCCACATGAAAGAAAGCAAAGGACCTGCAATGAATTATCAGCATTAATAAGAATGTAGTAAGGCTAATAAGTCAATGTACAGAGAAAAATAATGTGCAAAAACCAGTTGCATTTTAAGGCAGAAAGAGGAATTGTGTAAATGGTATTTAAAATAGAATTTTAAATTATCAAATGTCTAGGAATAAACCTAACAGAAGATGTGCCAGATCTTCATAGCTAAAATTACAAAATTTATTGAACTATATTAAGGAAGACCTAAATAAATGAAGAAATAAACCATATTCTTGAATCATAAGATTCAATTTTATCATGGGATATTAATTCTCCCTAAATTGATCTGCAATGTTAAGCAAACTCATGACAGATTTTTGTATGTTTTTATAGAACTTGATTGTAAAAACTACACAGACAAGCAGGAGGCCAGGCCTAGTCAGGGTACTTCTGAGAATAGGAAGGCAAGGAGCTTCTAAAGCTACAGTAGCTGAAACACTGTGGTTCTGGCAATTCTGTCTAGCCCTTTGCCAAAGGAACAAACAGAAACAATATTTGCAGCACATATCCATGGATGCTTGATTTATGACCAAAATGCCACCTCAAAGCAACTAGGAAAGGACAGTTTTTTCAGTAAGTGGTGCTGGGACAAGTAAGTATCCATATGGGAAAAAATAAAATTAATTTGGACCCCCTACTTCACTCTACCTAAATCAATCAATTCTCAGTGGATTACAGACCTAAATGTGAATGGCAACACCTTTAGATAAAAATACAGGAAGACTGTCTTTATGCCTACAGGTCAGAGAAGACTGTGTTAATGCACAAAAAACACAGACTACGAAGGAAATGATATGTTCAACTACATGAAATTAGGAACTTAGGTTCATCAAAATCTACAAACTGGGAACTATTTGCAGCAGTCTTTAAAAAGGCTAAGTATACAGAATATACAATATACTCTTCCAAATCCAAAAGAAAATGGGAGAAAGACTCAAAGGCAATTCACAGAAGAGAAAGTTCAAATGGCCAATAAAAAATACAAAAAGAGACATTTCAAACCCACCAGATAAGCAAAAATGTAAAGATCTGGCAATGTGTTGGCAAAAGAGTGGAGTAAATGGAACACTTATAAACTGTTGTTGGGTGCCACTACCCTGGAAAACAGTTTGGAATGACCTAATAAAGCCAAATATGTGCATACTATACAGCCCAGCAATTCCACTCCTAAGAATATACTTTAGAGCAACTATGGCACATGTGCCCCGAGATGACACACACAAGCACAGCTTTTATTTATTTATTTATTTATTTATTTTTGAGTTGGAGTCTCACTCTGTCACCCATACTGGAATGCAGTGGCCACTCCCGGCCACCGCAGCCTCGACCTGCTGGGCTCCGGTGATCCTTCTGCCTCAGCCTTCCTTGTAGCCGGAATTACAGGCATGCGCAACCACGCCCGGCTGATTTTTTGATTTATTGTAGAGATGAGGTCTCGCTGCCCAGGCGGGTCTCGAACCCGCGGGCTCAGGCAATCTACTCACCTCAGCCTCCCAAAGGCGCGGGATTACAGGCTGAGCCACCGAGCCCGGCTAAGCACAGCTTTTAAAAGCAAAGAACTAGAAATGACTCAAGCATCTATCAACAGTAGAATGGATAAATAAACCAGCAGATCATATGACCAGATACTTGCCACATAGAAGAAAAAAAAAATGAATCTTTGTCTTGCAGCTACACTCAACAATCTTGGGAACATAAAATTGATTTTTTTTGAGTCGGAGTCCCACTCTGTTGCTCAGACTGGAGTGCAATAGCATGCTCATGGCCACCGCAGGAGTCAAGTGATCCATCCACCTCAGTCCTCCAAGTAGCTGGAATCACAGGTGTGTGCCACCATGCCCAGCTAATTTTTTTGATTTATTGCAGAGATGAGGTCTCACCAAGTTGCCCAAGCTGGTCTTGAATCCCAGGGCTCAGATAATCCACTTGCCTCCACCACCCAAAGTGCTGGGATAACAGGTATGAACCATTGTGCCCAGCATATAACACCGATTTTTTAAAAAAGCAAGTTCCAGAAGAACATATGATATTTTATTTATATAAAACTCACAAATGTATACAATTAAGCATACTGGTTAAGATAACAAATATATGTGACAAAACCATTAAGAAAAGGAAGACATGACTAATAGAAAACTCAGGGATAACAGTTACTCTTGGGGAAGGGGATGAGACCAGTCAGGGAATTCAGATGAAATGGTGTATGGCCCCTTTTCCTTAACTGGGTGGTGGGTACCCTGGTGTTCACTGTTTGATTATCCTTGATACTGTGCATGTATTTTAGAAATATCATTTTGTACCTACTTAAAAATGTCATTTAGAAGATGATGATGATGTATTATCAAACTGAGTGCCAAAAGACCCAAGGATTGGCCCCGGCTCTGCACTGACTTCTGTGAGTTCCAGGGTCCTCATTAACACTAAAATGGAGGTCTTGCATTCTACATCTCAGTATCCTTATAGACAGACACATGAGAGATTGCATGATTACGTCTCAAACTTCAATACACTGGGGAAACCACCCAAATTCAACCCCCTGCTTCAGTCTCTCTCCCTCTTCCTCCACATGCACACACGCACTGTGGCAGATGTCCACACACATATATGCAGGGTCAGTGGTGCACAGTAAGAAAACTCCTCCCCGGTCTCAGGCTACCCAGCGCTTTTGAAGGTGCACCACTCTTCACTGGGTATTAAGGATAGCTAGGGAGGAGGTCACAAGGGCGTCTGAGAACTGTTGTGGCAAGCAGTAGACACTGCTCCTTGGGATAATCTATCTCTTTGATTATCTGAATTTGCAAACAGCCACAGGTCACTCACCTCACCCTAGAGGTGATTTTACTCTTGCAAACCAGATTTATTTGTCCAAGTCTCACAGCAGCTCAGAAACCCCAAAGAAAACAAACACGTTATTTGTGGAATAACTCCCTCTCTTCCAGAGATAAAGGCCAGCCTCTGTTGTTGCCTCACTCCAGAAGTTCAACTCTGCCCAGTAACCCAGAGCCAAGGGAGTTAGCAAGGGCAGATTTGTCCAGTTCTGCCCATCAGCTCAACTCATCAGCGAGACACATCGCCCCCCCCCAGTAGACTTAATGTACACTGTACTAATAAAGGGCTTATAAAAACCTGATTAGCTCTGCCTTTACAACCAAACAGGGTAGGTAATAAAAAGCATCACATGCTGGGCATGGTGGCTCATGTCTATCATTCCAGCACTTTGGGAGGCCAAGGTGAAAGGATTGTCTAATCCCACGGGTTCGAGACCAGCCTGGGCAATTTGGCGAGCCCTCATCTCTACATTTGAGATCAGCCTTGGCAATTTGGCAAGATCTCATCTCTACAATAAATCAAAAAGTTAGCCAGGCATGGTACCGTGTGCCTATAGTTCCAGCTACTTGGAAGGCTGAGGCGGAAGGATCGCCTGAACCCAGCAGACCGAGGCGCTAGTGGCCGTGAGTCTGCCACTGCACTCCAGCCTGGGTGACAGAGTGAGGCTACAACTCAAAAAAAAAAAAGCCATCACATGACTCAACTCCCATCTCTACCTTAATAGAAACAGCTCTTGGACCAGAGCAGGTATGTGAAATAGATCCTCTCAACTTCTTTTTTCAGATATTCTTCCTAGAATCACAGCATTCCGGAGTTGAAGAGAACCCTTGAGAACATCTAATCCAACCTTCTCATGTGGCAGTTGAGAAAAGAGCCTCAGGAAGTGGGGGGGGGGGGGGGAA